>NC_056725.1:1991149666-1991247166 GCF_019279795.1 Protopterus annectens
TAAAATGGATTCCAAGCAGTAGTGGACCCAGGACTGAGCCTGTTGAATACTGCTGCGTACAGATCAGCTATTTGAGGTGGATATCCCTATGTTGAGCATGTGTGCCATCAATGGGCCACTTAGTGATTCCTACACTGATAGTACTGTTGATGCCTAAGTGTGTGCTTTGTAAATGATGCCTGAGTGGGGGATATAGTCAGACAGCTTGGCTCAGTCCAGGGGGTTGTATGCCCTGATGTCCCCTCACCCAGGTCCTTGATGACTGCGTCAGAAATGTCCACCACGTTTAATAATCATGATCCTCATGTTAGATATTCAAACTGTGCACAGTCAACTGTGTGTAGATCACAATATGTATGCTGAACAGCTCCATGATGAATAGCCCTACTGGCATACAGCTATTGATACTCAGACAAAGAGGTCTATAGTTGTGGTGGTCAATGGATGCACCACCTTTATGCAAGGGTATAACAGTTGCTACTGTCCAGTCAGCTGGGGTGCAGCCAGTGGTTTCAGTATGATTGCATGGTGTTCTAAGTGGTGTTAGTAATCCTTGTCAGATCCCATGTAGGGTGCAGCCTGGGATGTTAGCATGTCCAATAGATGCCATTTATGACCTGCTTTTTATATATGAAAGTTATTGGACAGGTTGTAGGAGTGTCATGTGTCACATGTGGTGGGAACAGGGGAGTGAAGTAGACGCAGAACCTGTGGGACTACAGGTTAGCTATGAGTACGGATCCATTATATGTGGCATCATTATGTATGAGTTCCCCGACTACCTGGGCCTGTCCTTTGAGGTTACACAAGTAACTACACTGTGTGTTGTGGTTCTGCTTTATGTGGGTAGCTAATTTTGTCACTTATTGTGTTTACATAATATCACAACAACACTATGTGCTTGTTTTAGCTGAGGATGTTGTGGCTCCATTTTGGGGGGGCATCCTCACCCCAACTGTCACAAAGCAATGCCCACCTCTTGTTATACAGCGTGATAATGGCAGTTGTCCACTAGGCAGGTTTACTGTGCCACGAGGAACCTATGTTCCTCCTGTCAGGTACAGCCAAGTTCATGTAGTTGTAATGCTGCTGGCATAACACAGGGGTGTAGAGCCCTGCATACTTGTCTGTCCCATCTGAGGGGGGGGGTTCAGTCAAGCTATGCAAACCATCCCACAAGAGGTAATATATATTTATATGTATTGTCTCCAAGGGGGGTTACTGCTGGTAGTTTTAATGAGACTGATCTGTGGTCAGATCCCACCAGGGAGGACCTCACATTGGTTGACTGCAGTGGTCTCCCATATCGGTAAACACATGATGCAGTATGTTGGTTCCCCTTGTGGAGATACCATGGCACTGCTCCAGGCCATTGTTGTTAAGGATGTGGACTAACCTTTGGGCAAGTGAGCTGCAGCACAACTAAGCAACACAGGTGGCAGTAACTTAATGCCACCCAAACCATTGTGCAATGATATAGCTTGATAGACACACATACATACAAATATGCACAATGGGTGTCTGGATTCATGGATCTGCTCCTGTAGCCAGCTATTGCTTGATTATGTATCCTTCCAGTAGTGAATGGCACATGCAGTGTCTCTGGGAAATCACAGTGTTTCACAGCATCTGGATGTGTATCTATCCTTGATGAGTATGTATACACCACCTGTATTACCTTGCACACTGTCATTTTGAGGTCTGAAGAGATGGATGCAGGTATAGTCTGGTATGGCTGTGGTGCTGTCCACAGCCTTGAATCAGATGTCCTTGACTGCACACATGTCTGCATATTCCAGGGTGGGGACACATTCCACAGAGTGGGGTTCAGTGTTGTCATACCCAGCATGTAGCAGCTTAACCATGATGATGTATAAAGCTGGTGTTCTCATGGCCAACTTTACCCTCAATAGGGCATCTAAGATGCATTGTGGGGATGTCAGCACATGTGGCTGGTACTCCAAATCTCAGGGGTGATAGATGAAGGCTATCACTACTGAAGCATTGATGTCTGTTGAGCAAGGCATCCCAGGCAGACATGTAGTAGATTCTCTTACAATGACACCACATGCTAAGGCAATTATTGACTTCCATCAATTTCCGTGTGTATGCAGCCATCATCCGAGGTGAGTGTCAACTGCAGCCGAAAAGTATGTGCATACCTCTGAGAGACACCAACTGGCTAAGCTCATTCATGTGTCTTCATACAGTCTGGTGACGTATATCCCTAGCCACTTGACATAGACATCAATGTGTCTCATGATGTAATTATCTATGAATAAGAGGTGTGATTTTGTGTTTTGCCTCAGGTGTTTGACCAGTGAGAGTGGTGCATGCAGTATTAGGTGTACTGTGCTCTCCAGAGGTAGGATTTTCTGAGGTGTCTGTTGTTTGGCAATGTCTCTTGTAAGGAGATGGACACATGCAGGTGTGTGTGATGTGGGTGTGTGATGTGGGTATCGGTGGTGCAGGATGTGAGCACCACATTATGGTGTAATACTCATTGCCATATGTAATGACTGCTGTTGGAGACACCATGGCAGTAAGGTTGGAAATGCAGTCACATTTGTCACATGTGTTTGTGTGTCTTAGGAGTAGAGAGGTGTGGACATTCCTTACATCTCATCAGCAGGTCCTGCAAAGTTAGGGTCATGCTGCCACACCCTTGGGGTTGACAGCCTGATATACAGTGTTTATAGGCACACATTGCAATGAAGATGTAGATGCCTGTGCATGCATAGAGGACTTGTACAACTTTGTTGACATTAGGTTGGCCTCACAAGCATACAATGCCTGTTAAGCAACCAGACAGCACACTGGTTGTTGTGTAACATGAAGTGGGAACACAGATATCTGTTTCAGGTATGTAACTGCACAGGAAGACATGCTTAGGACATGTGGCAGGTGGACACATTAGCCCACTGCAGTGGGCCTCACAGCCATGTCATGCAGATATCCACCAGTAATCTGTTGAAGGGCAGGATGCATGACTAGCTGTGAAATTGTCACCTATGATGGCTCACCGCCAGTGTGCTGACTGTTTCAGCAAGACTTGATATCTATGTCACTGGACATTGCAACATTATATTGCGGCACTGAGTGCCCAGGTTGCTCATCAAGGCATCTACCTAGAGAAGGGTTTGTGAAGGAAACAGAGCATTTAATGATGTGGGACAGCTATGTGGATGAGCAAACAGGCTGCACCCTCCTTCTCATCATGGACTGTGTAGTAACATTTTGCATGTGATGACAGAAAATGTATTGGAGCATGGTATCCTATGTAAGAGAGGTTTCAGTAAGACCACCATTAGTAGTTGTAAGGCACCAAAAATTCCATGGACTACCATGCTTAACACAGTCTTCACAAAGTAATTGTGTATTTCCAGTACACACTGTTCAGGTAGTGTCCAACTGCAGAATACCTGTGTAAAGCCCCCACCTTGCCTTCACAGGGTATACATATTACACTTCTCTAACTTGTCTGTCTGTAGTTTGTACCAACACCTTGGATGACTCTCTTTGAACATGCTGGAAGTAACTGGAATATTTAGTTGCACAAAGGACAAATAACACTTAGTGCCAAGCAGTGTCCCCAGATCTCTGAGTCATGTGGTATGAAACTCCATGAAAAGAGTTAGCATGGAAATGTACACCTACTGACACTAGACCAAACACAGTTTGTTTGATTCAAGGCCAGATCATGCCTACCGACTCTAACTGGTGGACCCCATTGAGTGTTACACTATGCAATGGATGACAGGGATATGACTCACTTTGTTTACCATGGCCTAACAAGGTGTTCGAAAATATTAGGCCAGCAGGCCTTGCTGGCAACTCTGTAGGTTATCTACAGACTGTTATGCCAGCTGGTGGATAGCAAGTGTCTGACAGTCATACTCTGGGAAGATAGCATTGGGAGACCTACACTACAATGAAGCCAGTCACCTGTGGATTTGCCCAGACATCATAGATAGTGTACCCCTTCTAGCCATTCCCTTCTCTGCAGTCATGACCAGTGTCAGTGCCTCTGACTGACTACATTAGCAGGTGAATGCATATCAGGAGGTGTCACTGAATCCCACACAGAACCAACAGTTATCCAGGATGGCCTGAGACACACATTCAGTTGCTCACTGAGCCACTGACAAATACTAAATGCCAATGACTGTACAATATGATCCTTTGGGAAGTCAACCACCCCTGTAAAATATAGTAGTGCCCGCACACTTGAGCCATTAGTCATGGACTTTTGGACATAGAGAGTAATGTAGCCTTTGACTTTCACTGGTCAGTAAGATGTGGGGATTAATTCAATTTAGTACAACCTATACAGAAAAGCATGGGATGTAGATCTTAGACTGTCATTGTTATACTGAATTTGGCACTCATCACACCTATCATTGGGTGCAATGGCACCCTTGCTGTGTCACTACACGGGCATATCTTACAACTGTAGTAGCCACACAGGTTCCATCGTAAACCAATACACATTGTACCCAATACACATTGTAGATAACATGACACGTATAGTCCATGTCAAGACTATACATGTTTAGTCTGTCTCCATAATGTTTTGGAGAGGATGTGTATGGCTGCCATACAGGGAGGTGTCAGATCCCACAGTGTACCTCCTGTGTATCCATGACAGGGCTAACACATCTTACCTGTTCTACACACCTACACCATCACTGTGGTATAAATACTACATGCTGGAGAGACAGGTATGTAACACAGACAGTGCACCCTATATGTAACAGGCCCCCCATGCATGTAAAGCACACATCTGCTGTGACATACATCATGTTCAAGTTACACAATGGGATACAGAACAAGACAATCATAATTGTTGTAGGACAAATGTCTGTAATGGACACAGGACATTTGTAGATGGGTCATCTCTATCACCACAGCTTGTAGATGTGTTAGCTCTCAAAACCCCGGTGACACTTATCAAGGGTATCAGGCACCTTTACACAGATTGGGAATGCATGAGTATGCTGAATGCTGTCATTGTCCTTGTTAGCCTCTTATACACATATGAACCTATGAAGCCATAAACCTATATTGCTGTACCCTGCTAAAGGCATATTTGTTCTGTGCTGACATTCCACCCTGTACTGTGATGTCTATGGCTTTATTACCTCTGTGTATCCATAGGTGTCCCCAACAGAATCCTGAAATAGAAACATAAATAGGTCCATGTCTCACCTTTCATTGTTTAAGTATACAGCCATTACAACATCATACAACATAAGGTACACACAATTATGTGGCTTTCTCATTACAAATGTCAGCATAGAGTATCTGTCATTAACCAATACAAGTAGCATGGCAAAACAACACTGCATTACACAAGTACATTTTAATTTATATAGACAACCTGTGCATCAGACACATAGATTCATTTTCCTACATCGATGATGAGGATGACAGGGGTGTGGCACAGGTGTCATCACTTGCACTGAGAGATGTGTGGGGGTGCAGAAGGCCTAGGCTGACCCAATAGGTTGAAAGTATGTGTGTGAGTCAGGAAGGGAAGCAGGCAAGATGGACCATAGAAATGTGCCCTGTGTGTCTGGGATTGACCTGAATTTGACAGTGGTGAGTGAGTGTGTGCATGGACACAGTCAAGGTTAGTACTAGCCCTACATGTGTGTATGTTGGATAGCATTGAACCATGCATGGTAGAGCTGACAGTTCACCGTCTCTGGCCCCGAACATGGGAACTGGCTCTGCCAGGAGTTGCACTGGCACTTCCATACCCAAGGTCAGAAGTGATGCTAGCACCTGATGGCAACTGCTGTCTGCTGGGACCATGTCCTCCATTGGAATACCCAGGACCATACACCCACGGAGTGCCACATCTTGGTGTGGATAGTACACTCCCCTGTGTAGTGCTGGATGTACTGCCACTATGGGAGCGTGATTGTGCATGGCCATATGGACTCTCAGTAGATGGAGTTGCTGACCACATCCATGAGTCTGATGCTCAACTCCAACCACACATTCCAGCACAGACACTGTTCGTTCAAGACAGATAGTGTGTGATCAGTCTCAGCCCACCTTCTTTCTACTGCATCAGTGAACCTATCCAGGGTGTCAGCAATGAGGTGGAGGCAGTCATGGATGTCCGACTGTGCTGCATCCATAACCCTAAGCATATGTCTGTAGTTCCTTTCAGAATGTGCCTGTGCCTCCATGATGGCCAGAAACATGTGTTGAGTGACCTATGATGTGACATCTGCAACAGGTGGTGGACAGACAGCAGGCCACCTACAAGCATCCCTATCAATCCACCTGTGTGAAACCTCACCAGCTCTTTGGCTATGGCCAGTGTCTACACTCACTGGAGCCATAGTTTTCTCACTTTCCTGTTCAGTGTCCCCACCATCTGGCTTTCCAATATCTGTGACCTCCAGGGACTGGATATGTGTGGGCATACTGACTGTGTGGAGTGACAATGAGGACAGAACAGGCGTGTCAACTTCTGGGACAGATTCAGCCCCTGAAACCCCCACAAGTGCCTCACTCTGGCCACCATCATAATCAGAATCTGAAGAGACACTGACATCAGGTTGTATAGGGGACAGAGACCAACCCCAGTCAACTGTGATAACAAAGGAAAAAGTGGTACATTAATACCTGCACTTTTATGCTCTGCAGTACTATGTTGTAATATATGTAAAGCTCTGTACACTGTTGTCATTATTACAGACATGTAGAAAACCCTACCTTATATAGTAGGAAAAGAGGACATTACTTTTCCCACAGCAGCTGTAGTTACTTGTAAATAAAAGCTATTTGCACAGCAATCTCATCAGCAGCAATGAGGTACACTGTTGACATTTGTGAAGACTCTGCACAGTTGGCACATATGACAATCTATAATGTCCTGACAATACTGTCACATCTATCAGTGTGGTCAAACCTACAAGGCATGGGTATGACTGTAAAGTGTGTACAGTCAGAAAATATCTGTGCAGTTGGCAATCATGCAGACAATACAGCAATCCAGGCAACAGGCCTGTGATGATACTTTACAGATTACACTGCTGTAAACCTACATCTATAACAAAACAGTGTTGTACTTGCCAGGAGCAGGACCATGGCCTTGTCTGATACCTGATGGACCTGTGAAAAGTTGAGAGAGAGGTAATGTCAGTACCATTGGCATGTTGCACCACAACAAGGTAATACATCCATATATCTCACATTTACTGTAGCTACCACTATAAAGGGACAGTCCCACAAGACTATGGGTCCACAATGACAAAAAACATTCCATCCTTGGTGTATTATATGTCCTCTGTAGGTGTAACAAATCTGGAGATTAATGACATGTCATTATCACAGTTCTAAGAAAGGCTTAGTACTGTAATCCCTATTCCCCATAAGTATATTTACACATCTGCATCCTGTTGTAAACAAAAAGGTTACATACCTGATGGAGTGCAAAACTCCTCTGTTGATATGTGGTGATGTTTAATATTTTGCAAGCACGTGTTCTGTGTGAAGAAAGTCTCATGCAGAATGTTTCCCATGGGCAGCTGTTTGCCTTTTTAACATGCTTCTCATTACCAGGTGATTGCCTGTTAAGCAATCTGTGGTTCTGAAATGCTAATCGCAGCGAACACAGCTGATTTGCACTATCATCAGCCAATGACATGCAACCACTGTGCAAGATATAAGGCCTTTGTGTAGATATGAAACCCTTTGCGTTATGTTGTGCTGGACATTATTGGGGTGAGGAGACTACATCATTGCAGAGGGTAGGTCTGTAGCAGGTACTTTTACATAGAGATGCATCTGCTACAGGCTGCAGCCACTGCTGCTGCAAATAATAGACATAGGCAGAGAGTGTGAACACTTTGTAGGACAACAAGCTGTAGGAGTAACTGTAGGAGCTGTGTCAGTCTTGTTGTAGAGGCAGAGCCAGAGTGAGGCTACCCTTTCTACTCCAATTAAGGCATGTGTTTAAGGTAAGTATATTAGTTAATGGTATCACTAACAGAGTACTAGGCAACATGTTTGCTGTATACTAGAGCAACATAGGGGATAAATATAACATTATGTCCACCATCTTGGCAATTGCCAGGCCATGTCTTACAGTCTGGTACTCATTTGGAACATGTATGCTGGCAGTCCTTGTTACAAGCAGGGGCTTCATATGTATATGTTAGTTGTGCAGCTATGCTAATTTGCAGTTTGAGTATGAAAGGGTTGTGTGCTGCACTGTGATATTAGTGGCCCTCATTTGCAATACCTGAGTTAAAATCCTCTTTGAATGCATATTAAAGCATGACCTGACACTTTATGCACTTATAGTTTTGTTATAGGGATATGTGAAATGTGCTCCTATCTGCAGGCCTATGACTTCCATCAGTGAAAAGCAGACATTTAATTTGAAATCCATTAGATGGGTAAAGAGTGCACGACTCAGTCATTACTTGATGGCTTCATAATAATGTAATTTAAATGCTACACACCCCTGGATTTGAACCCTGGGCTGTGTGTGGCAAAATGTACTGTTTGCAAGGCATTTAACAGACTGAGCTACTGAATGACTGTTACACTGGGTATATTTTCAGTATATAAGTGCATACATACAGGCTGTGACATACTTTTTTTGCATCCATCATTATGTGCATGGCTTTATATGGATGTATTTCTGCACCATGGTCCCAGTTGAATATGTATTTTGCCATTAATTCCTTAGCAGGTGTATTTCTAAATGTTGCTGATAAAAGGCACATTTACCTGATATTAGAGATCTCACTTACATCCATTATTCTGTGTTTGGCTTTCTACTTGTGTACTCTTGCACCAGACTCCGAGGTACACTCCCATTTTTTGTATTACTCTTTAAGCAAATTTGCACGATGTGGCGCAATGCGCAGTTCTGCTTAAATGCACATAATGACTGTAACTTGCAGTTACTATGTTTTGCTTAAACCATCTGCTTTTAGCTAACAGCTATGTGACATGGCAGGTTAATGCAGTGGTTTGCAGGTGTGATGGTTTGGGGTTTGAAATAGGGGACAGGTGTTTATTTTGTACATGTTTATTATCATTTAAAACAAATATATCAGTATAGCTCCATTTAGCTGAGCTTAGCAAAGTTGCACAATGCGCCATGTATATAAAGAAAAGAAAATGAGGAGATAATCACAAGGTTTTCTTTAGTTATGTTAGGATCCTGGGCGGGAATTCCCAGATATGCTCAGAATTAGTCCAAAAATGACAAAAAATACACCGAACCCACAGACATTGCCAACATCCTAGCTGACAGGTTCAGTGCAAACTTCTCCCCCCTTCCCCACCAAAAGGGCAAATATCTATCCCAGCAGTGTGCCTCCTGACATCTCAGATGCTGAGGTAAGAGCCCTCTCCAAAGCAAAAACACAGCATCAATGGGACCAGGCGGTTGTCCGGCTGCGTCCTACATGAAATCCAAGAAGAGCTAAACCCAAACATAAAACTACTGTTCAATTTCAGCCTTACTACAGGATATGTACCCAAAGAGTGGCATACAGCAACAGTGGTCCCTCTCCACAAAGGTGGTGCCTCAACGGATCCTGGAAACTATCACCCCATAAGCCTGACTAGCTTGGTCTGCAAAGCTATGGAAAGATCATCATGGACCTCATAAATAAAGATATTGGGGACCTACAGACACTGGATCCTATCCAGTTCGGCTTTGTTAAGGGCAGATCCTGCCTCTTAAACTTTCTTTGAAACAGTCACCAAGGCCATTGATGAGGCCACACAGCCTACCTGGACCTCACAAAAGCCTTCGATACAATACCCCACTCGGGCATTATAGATAAGCTCACCAGCTTAAATATAAACCCCTATGTCACTAGATGGGTTGCAAACTGGCTCAAGGACAGAACCCACATGGTCAGAATTGCTGGAGCCATGTCAGACTCCAAACCATTTACAAGTGGCGTCCTACAAGGCTCAGTCCTGGGACCTCTCTTGTTCGGTATATATATTTCCGGAGGTACAGGCCAACGAAGGACTGTAGCTGACCAAGTTCACAGATGACCGCAAACTGGGTGCCATAATCGACTCTCCAGCCGACACAAGCATCCTCCAAAAGGGCCTCATAGAAACAGACAACTGGTGCCAGAGCCATGGCCTCATGCTAAATGCCAAAAAGTGTATAGTCATCCCCAAAACAAAGTGCCCACAAATTATCACATAGGTGGTAATCCATTAAGTACAGAAGAAGTAATTAGGGACCTGGGGACCCAAGTTGATAGCAATCTCTCATTCGACAACCACATGGCCAAAGTGGTTAGAAAAACATTTTATATAGCCCACCTAATCATGAAGGGATTCACATCTAGATCAGGGGAGGTCATCGTGCCTCTTTACTCATCCCTCATCAGGCCCATAATTGGGTACAGTGCCCCTTTTGGGATGTATCTTACCAGACACCTGCAGCAACTGGCAAGACCCCAAAAGTACCTCACCAAGAGGATCAAAGGGCTCAAACAGATGCCATATGCTGCCCGGTTAAAGAAACTCCAGCTCTACTCAGTGGCATACCGCCTGCTCAGAGGCGATCTGTGCTTGACGTATAAAGCCATGTCCAACCTGGAATTAATGGACATGCTGCACTTCAGAAAATCAAATCCCAACGTGCTCAAGAGACTTAAACCTCAGCACTGAAATAAATAGGACATGCTGGAGGGACAGATTAACCCAGAGGGCTCCTTCACTCTGGAATAAAACCCAGTCCAGGTTAGGCAGAGTCCCTCATTGACTCTCTTCAAGAGGAATCTTGATGAGTGGATGGGAGATCGTAGGTTTACCCTGGGTATCACTTCTGTGTCACTGTTAGACAGAGGTACAGTATACTAACCTCGAAAAAGGGCATAGCAAAATTAATTTAAAAAAGCCAAACACACTCTGGCTAGGCTTATAAATGCCCTAGGGCAGATAGCCTAGTATGAACCTATGAACCTATGAACCTATAAGAAAGTAGTGAAATGGGGCACAATCAGGGGAGAAACATACTGAAAGGCAGGTAGGTATGTGCAGGAAGGATGTAGGAAAGAACCACAGCTATCCATTTCTTGTACAGCAACAACTGTGCACTTTGACAGAATTTGTGGATTACTTTGGACTTTCACCCTTCAGAGAGAGGGATGAGGTCAACATAATTGTGTTGTTAACCCAATTGGACCAAATTATGTGTGTCCAGTGGAACTGGGTGTGAAGTGGAAAACTATGTATAGGACAATATATTTTTTTTGGGGGGGGACGTGTGCTCATTTTTTTTTTTTTTAGGTGAGAGTGGAATGTTTGGAAAGGGTAATAGGTACTTGTGGGGGAGGTAAGTTGGGTAAGTGAGAAAGCTTTTGCTGATAGACAAGACAGACAACACAGCAGCCAGGGGTGGTGTGTGACACAAGAGGGGTGTAAACACCTTGGATGGGGAGGGTGTTGTGGAATAACAGCCTATGTGCCTCCACAAGGAAGCAACTTGACTCACATCCCCACCCATGGGAATGTTGGCACTGCTCATACCTCTTAACCTGGAAACATCAAAAATTTGGACAAAGGACCATGAAAAATAGATACAAATCTATACAATAATTAACAAAAAATTTAATTATGTAACCCCACCACTCCAATGGAATTCTGGGATACCATTTAGTAGTACATAACTAAAGAACGTTTATCAAAATCCTGACAAATAATGCAAAAGGATCACTCCATTTTGGCTTCAGGTGCCCAGGACGATTGTAAGAACCATGGCTAGTAGTCGCAAAGCCATTACGATTATCAGAATGAATTGCACTATATGGCGGTATCAGATCTTCAGAACAGTGAAATGCTAGAGGAGTTCCACTGATCCTAGCACAGACAGAGTTCAACTTAGCCTCACATTCTACTGTCAGCTCAACAATAATAGCTATTAATACAGCTCAACCTTTGAGCACAAGAAATCTGGGCAAAGCCAAAATTAATGGGTATACAAAGGACCAAAACTAGGGACAAATTTTAAACATTGCTTGTGTAATTCATTTATTTTTATTTATCATTTGTTAACCGGGAAAGTCCGACTTGGAACAAAGCCAATTTTCAGCGGAGGCCCGGGGAGAAAGGCTCCAGATGCATGTCTTTGTAATCTGGGAAGAAACGGCACCTGGAAAACCCAATGCAGGAGGACATGCAGACTCCACAGAAGGCACCGGAGAGCCTCTTGCTGTGGTAATCTTATAAAGTTGCTGGAAAAAAAGGTGTTGTGTTACCATGCATGTTTTGAAGGATACGAATACTAAAACTTAAATAACTGTCATTATATAGTGAATTCAGTGCTCACTGATTTACCAGAAAATCACAGGTTTTATGAGGAACAGATATAAAATATGAGGCAAAAAATCTGGACAGTTTAAAGCTTTGCATTCATCTCCCTGAAACTCAACTTTTTTAACATCTTGGTGGTTGGGTAGAGGATTCAGGCTCTTGCTTTCTGTAGTTAAGGTACAGAGTTTGAGCCTGAGCAAATGATCTAACCACCAGTTATCCCTAAATGGGGCATTTTTTTACTGCAGACACTTAAAATGCAATGAATATAATGCAGGCTGTTATGTTTGTTATGTACACCCATGATTTACTTACTACAGATGTCCTCAAAATGACGACCTTTAAAAAATCTAGTGAAAATGCTGCTAACCTACCAATGATTAATTGGAAAATAAGTATGTGTGTGTGTGTGTGTGTGTGTGTGTGTGTGTGTGTGTGTGTGTGTGTGTGTGTGTGTGTGTGTGTGTGTGTGTTTGTGTGTGTAAAGACAGAAATAATTTATTCTTTGCCTGCCACTGCTTTATACACCACCGAACACACACAAATAAATTAGCTGCTGCCACTGCTTAATACACCAAACACACATAAATAAATTACCTACAGCCACTGCTTAATACACCAAACACACATGCACACACACACACACACACACACACACACACACACACACACACACACACACACACACACACACACACACACACATAAATTAGCTGCTGCCACTGCTTAATACACCAAACACACACGTACAAGTAAATTAGCTGCTGCCAATGCTTAATACACCAACAAACTTCAATAAAATAGCTGCTGGAATTAGAAAGCTAAGAGCAAACCACTCTGCTTAAATAACATAACAGAAAGCTATAACATAACATTGAGCATATTCTGCTTGAATAACATACGCGCAACAAATATGAGCCATTGCTTATAAAGCCGAGCATGTTTAAATAAATTAGCTGCTGACACTGGTTAGTACACCAGCAAACTTAAATAAAATAGCTGCTGGAATTAGAAAGCTAACAGCAACCCACTCTGCTTAAGTAGCATAACACCAAGAGTACTCTACTTAAATAACATAACAAAAAGCTATAACATAACACCAAGCGTACTCTGCAGTCTGCTTGAATAACATAACAGAAAGCAAACAGCAAACCACTCTGCTTAAACAACATAATACCGAGCGTACTCTGATTAAATAACATAACAGAAAGCTATAACATAGCGACAAGTGTACTGTGCTTAAATAACATAACGTGTAATAAACTGCTTAAATAAAATACGAACCACTGCTTAGAAAGCTGAGCGTAATAGAAGATCTCTTTGCTTAAATAAATTAGCTGCTGCCTGCCACTGCTTAATACATCAATGAACTTAAATAAATATCTGCTGGAATTAGAAAAGCCGAGCATAATAGAACTCTCAATAAATCAGCTGCTGCCACTGCTTAATACACCAATGAACCATGAACCACTCTGCTTAAATAAAATAACACTGTGCGTAATAGATTGAAAGCTAATGATACACTGGAGTGGTGGCCGTCTGCTTAAATAAAATAGCTATTGCTTCCAATGAGTGTTTTGAAATAGATTTCTTACCTGGGACTGGGAGCCCATGGCATGTGGGAGGGTGCTGGATGGACTGAAACTTAATTTTCACAACTGCCATTGCTGCTATATTTCCTTCAGTCTGACCAACGAAGCTGATATCATCACACATACTCATGCCCCTGAAGGCTCATTATGCACGTGGTGATGTCAGCCATAAATTTAAATTTGTATTAACACACACACACACACACACACACACACACACACACACACACAAAAATAATAATAAGCAAAAAAAAAAAATTGGGGAATTGAAGGGGCCACTCAGGAATTTGTGGAATCCCATTATTTTGTCTTCAAAACTGGTAAAAACTGAGGAATTTGGTATGGTTGAGAGGTCTGGCAATGCTCTGTCACTGGCCCAAGGGTGACAGAGGTGGAGGCTGGGCTTCAGGGTGAGCCTGTCCCACCAGAATGGCCAGCATGCTCTTCATCTGGTGCAGGCATCGTCCAAACTCATGGAAGACAATTCCATGCACCAAACCCAGCAGTTCATCACAGGTGACAACTCCTTCTCCACCACCACTCACAGAGGGGGGCCCATCCCTGTCCCTTTGGGTGGTACTACCTGACACCACAGATAGTGTAGGGGGAGCCAAGGGGGTACCACCAGGCTGAATTCCAGATGTGCTGGGAACCGGTGCCACGGCTGGAGGAGGCAAGGTAGGAGGATCACAAGGAACCAGCCAAACTTGACATGCTGTAGTAAAGTAGTTATAACATTAAGTTAAGGTTAGTAATAACCAAACCATTGTTAGTATTAACAGAATGGGGCATAATATTGATTAATGCTAAATAATAAAAAAAAAAATGCAAATACATTAAGGTATATTATGTGGAACACAACAATAAATAACATAACAGTAAGAATGTTAACAGCAAGCCTGTATGAAATAACCCATAAGGCCCAAAAACATTTAGTTTAACAAAATAAGCAATATTAAATCATAATAATAAATAACAATAGTAAATTAAAGAAGATAAGGGGTGGGGAGAGAGACAGAAAGACATACTATTAGTGACATTGCAGATGATATTCCTAAATGGACTAGTAATAACATACTTCTACAGGTGTGCAGTGACTACAATTCTTCTATAGTTGATGTAGCACATAGATACTTCTCAAGCTGTTAGCATGGGACAGTATAGGCCAAACACTAACAACTGCAGGTACACAATTACACAGAACAGTTTCATGTAATGTGCATGTACATGACTCCCAAAGTGTTCTGTAAATGGATTTGAAAATACATTGTATTGCAAAGCAATCATTTATCTGGTAATCATGGACCAGACAGACTAGGTGGTTGTAATTACATTACAAAAAATCACAACAGTTGAGAGGTATGTTTGTGTACATTAAGTAGACTTGACAGCTGTCATGGCTTTGTTGGCAGACATGGGAGTAGAACCCAAAACCTGTGACTACAGGGGACATCTGCAAATAATGTAACAATTGACTGCAGTAACTTAGAACAGACATGCAATGAATGCAGCCTACTGCTAATATTAAGACAGATTTAATTAGGGCATGACAATCCTGCTTAACACTTTATTGGTACTGGTGTTAATTATTTGGGAAATCTACACATGATATCTGCCCATAAAGTGGGCTACCTCAACCATATACCTTTTTTTCCTAGAGTGGGAGGAAAAGAGAGCATTATGTGACTGAAATTGGCATGGAGACAGCTTTGAACTATACTATGAGTTGTGCAGTACATTTCTCAGGCCATTACTTTTGCATTCTACAATTATTACACTTTTACAGTTTTACAGTTGACGAAGCAACCTTACCATAGACATGCAATGCATACACCTCTACTGCAATTATGTTATGAGACCACAATCCTGCTTTACACCTTTTTGCTTACTGTTATTGATATTGTTTATTGGTTGCTGCACCACAGTTTTTATTGTTCATTCATTGCACTACAGTTCTAATTGTCCATTTGATTGCACTACAGTTTGTATTGTTTATTCTTTATTGTACTACAGTTTTTGTTTATTTTTTAGTGCAGCACAGTGTTTACTGTTTATTGCACTACAGTTAGCATAATATATCCGTACTTACCACACTCACGGCGCAACCTGGTCAGGCGCCCGGCATGAGACTGCATGTTGCAAGCCCTCTCATCTGCAGCTGTTGGGAGAGAGGCACACCAGGTTTTCACAGATTCAGCTTGAATTTTAGTAAAATAGTGGAAGAAATACTTACATAACTTACATATGTCTGGGGCATGCCCAGCCCTGGCCTCTTGGACCCAGGTGTCCAAAATTCCCCACTTTCTATGCTTCAGGTCATCATAGTGGTGATGACACTGCTCATCAGTGCAGGGGATAACAGTAGCACTGGTACGTTCTCTGGCCAACCAATCCTAGGCTTCAGCCTTGCATTCTGAACCCTAGTAATTGCCCTGCAGCAGCCTAGGTTCATAATTGCATATCAGGAGCCCAAAAAAAACCCTGGACTCCTACACACCCCATCTCTGTGCTCAAAAGCTGGCACCCTTACCAATACCACCTGACTTACTGACAGTCAGAAAGACTCCAACAACTGTTGCAGAATTCTAGCCTATTGGCCTTAATATAGGCTGTTTCCCTGCCCTTACATGTCATTTAGCAACATTCAAAAAAGCACTGCATTGCTTAGTGTCATACAAACCAGTTAAACGGAGCTGAGCATCATGAAGACTCACACAACCGTGGTTTTATCAAAGTGTAGCAACATGCAAACATTAGTAACCATTAATTACATTTAAGCAGTGCTTAGCACCATGCAACTCTTCCAAATATAAAAGTTATGTTTTTAAGTTAAACAAAAATTTACATTACATTAAACCAATGGTATGTCTGCTAGGGATTTGCATCCAGGACTTACGAAGCTTTAGGCTATCACTCTACCTATTTAGCTACTTGGATAGTATAGAATCTGTATATTTTCACATATACTACTAAGCACCATGTCACACCATGTAAACAGGCTTAAACATAACCAGAGATAAATAATTAATTACATCTGGTTTCTTTTTTAGATGTCTGGCACGTGTCAGCTGTCAATGTGTAAGTGTGACAACAACAGGTATGATAGTTAATTACATTCGGTTTCTACTTTTATATGTCTATCAGGTGTCAGCTGTCTGTATGTAAGCAGAGCTTGGCATTGTTGTGCTCCACACCATGCAAATGGACATAAAAAAAAATTAGACATATAGAGCACAAACTATCACTTCACAGCATGTGTTATCAGTAGCAGGGAGCCTCACCCTGTACATAACATCTGACCAGGCATCCACAACCACTGGATAGCCACTTTACTTCTGCCTACATGGCTTCAATATCCCTGTTACCATGCATTCCCTTGGCAGCATGTCATGATTAATATGCATGGTATGCTGCCAAGTGGGAACCGTGGCCATGTACACAGGTGCATTCCATATAGGCTCTACACGGAGCCTAAACAGATTTTGCCTACATGAATTTTATTGAATCCTGGTGGTTGAGAAAACCTTCTGTCTGACTCATCTAATTTCCACTAGCATATCCAACAGAACTAAACAATGCTTAATTCCTCTTTACCTGATCTCTGTATCTCATCATACCAGTCATTGAATATAATGCACCTTTTGGCATGCATTTGTCTAAACATGTCAGTCAACTTGAGAGACCTCAAGTATTTACAACTAAAATGATCAGTGATTACTGCCACAAAAGTTGTAATTATCAGAAGAAACTGGCATTCTTCTCTCTATACTCAGCCTTTTATAGACTCCTCTGATGAGATCTGTGTCTAGCCTTTTCAGACATGAAACGTCCAACCTTATTTGACCTCGTATTTCTTCACCGAACAAATGATATCATAAATACCAAAATAAAAGCAACTACAATTTCATCTGAAGATATACAAGACCTGTGGCTGTAATTGATTCATAACTCAGTGTATCTCTTATCCCTGGAACATATTCCCACTACATGTCATGCACAGAAACACCCATGCCATCTTTAAGGTAAGCCTAGATAAATGGATGGACATCCTCAAAATAAACTATCCCCTTGCGTATCTTGTCTTTCCCTCCTTGAAGATAGAGGGAACTTTTGAATAGGGTTCTTTGGCTAGGCTTATAATGCTCTGGAGACTGATTGCAAGATATTTACTTATGAATCTATGAACCTCTATTGTTTATACAGACAATCACATTTGAATGTCAGTAATATGGTGATATTACATTTCATTTACTGTTATATTCTGGGTAGCAAAATTTACTTAGTAAAATGTACAGAGCAAATTAGCAACCAACAATGCAGGTTAAGTAATATTTAAACATTTGCATAGCTAATCCCAGATAAACATCACTGACAGAATACACTCCAAAAAAGAAAAAAAAAGAATGCAACAGCAAACACAGTAGATCAGTACACTAATGAGATATAAAATGGTCTTGGTGAACATGCATGCGCATTTAGTATAATGCCAAATTAAATGTTATTAATTATGAATGTTTCAAACTCTGTACAGAGAATTTCATAAATAAGACATGGTGTACGGTCTAATATATGACATGTGAAAAATACTAGAGAATCAGATGATGTACACTATTAATGTAATGACATTGATTCATACAGAGAGGGAAGTAGGCCCCACAAACACAAGTTACAGAGCTGACAGCTATGTGTCCAGTCATTTACATATTCACTCATTCCCGTATTCATCTTCTCATAAGGTTAAGAGGGTTACAACTACAACTGTCATTGGACAGTCTAGAGCACGGTGTTGTAATGTAGGGAGATACATATTTTTGGGAGAACATCTGGACAATTAATGACACCATTGAAGGGCAGCAACCTGTGGGAACAGGATAGTCATGCTATGATAAAGGAAGGGATAAATCAGAGCCTGCAAAGTGACACTTCTTTTACAAGAATGGGGAACAGTATTAGACTAAGTCAGCATATGTGGTCCAGTCTATCTTGGGGACATCCTGACTGGCTGCAGAGATCCATGCATGCTGATTGGAGGCATCCTACAGCAAGATGGCTATATGTTATCTCAAATGTGCATAAATGAAGCTAAACCTTTTATTGTTTTTGTATGATGAGAGGTCAGGAAGTAAAAGAGAAGAAAGTCCCAAATGTGAGAGTAGTACGGCAGTATGCTACACCATGAGTAATATACATGCATGAAGTTTTTGTGCACATTAAATTAAGATGGATCAAATTATGTGCATAAGCGTCATTTAATATACGCTAATTTTAAGCATAAACTACTGCAATTAAACTGTGCCCTAAGTGTACACTTGTAATATCTATGTAGCAGCTAAGAAATGTAGTGTATATCCACTGTTGTATGACAAACGGCACCACTGAGGCACATACAGCCCATTCCCAACCATTTGTATAATGCTGGATATTCACATCGTTTAATTTTTGCTTTTTGCCATAAATGACTGACTCAAAGACAGCAAGCACTATGCTGTGTGTTCATTCCAAACATGCATTGCACAACATATGTTGAGGTTAACATACATGCAAGGAACACCCTATCACTGGCACAATTCTGTGGTTCTACACTGCATACATATTATGTGCTGTCAAGTATGGATAAATCATACACGGTACAAAATCTGTTTCTTTCAGGTCTTTGTAAACAGACACAATAACAGGCACAGTTGACACATGCAAATATTATTTTATGGCTGTCCACACATTGCATTACATTAATATTTCCAAAAAAAGTATGTATTGACAGCCACATGTATAGACTACAGTCACAGAGATAAAACACTACTTGTTACATAAATATAAAGTATGTATAATGTTGTTTGTCATACAATGCTCTGTAAAAACATTCTTTGCATAGTTTTAAGTACTGCTGATTATAGTTTCACCTATTTATGTGAATATTCTATATGCCTACATAGATTTTCCAGAGGTATTCATTATGGTGAAGAGATTATGGATACATGTGATTTATTTATTTATTTAATGTTTTTGTTTACCAGGAAGTCTGACTGGGTACAAGTCCCATTTACAGTAAAGCTCAGTGAGAAGTGATACATTTTACAGAATTAGAAGAAGGCAAGCATTCGGGATTTACATATAACAGTGCATACACACATACATAGACTAGTAATGATATTACGGACAATTAAAAAATAATACATGTGCATACTTAAAATAGTAAATGTACATACATAGAATTGTAAAGATATGATAGTTAATGAAAACATGACAGTTACATGAAAAATACAGTAAAATATTAGCAACTATCAACTTTTGAGAGTCTGGTTACTCTCATTTCAGTAACTAGCCATAGTGGCTGAATGTCAGCTGCCAGTGTGGACTATTTCGCCACCTAGCAGTAGTGGTACAAAACAGAATCTGATTAGAAATGACATTATCTTAGCCCCAAGAATTCAATGAAGGCCCCTGTCTGTGTGATGGTAGTAAATACTGTGACCCTGTTCCTGTTCCAAGATGATGGATCTCTGTAAACTTATGATCTCCAATCACCAACAACTTTGAAGATGTCTGGGCCATTAACTCTTTAAGATGTGAACTGTAAGAGGTTCAAAAGGCAAGCCTCAAGTTGCGGTCCTCAGGATCCCGTTCATGTCCACATATACTTAGTCTTGTTGGATAAGTGGTGGCCCCTGGTCCTGAGATTTGTTGAGTTTTCCAAGCGGAGCATGTCTGATTATATGTGATTGGGATCAGGATTGCACGCTGTGAGGTAGACTTGCATTCTCCTACTTGGACATATACTACTGTCATGTACAGACCAAACTTAGCTGGGCAGATGAACATCCCTCCAGCTGTTTGATCCTGCTGGTAAGGAACATCCTTGGATCTGGATGCCTGTTGGGGTGGGTCTGCCATGGGTCTTGTGCTGTTGCACCGTCTGTGGGGGGAGGAGTATGGTGTCAAATGTGGTCACTGTTGATCTGGGTCCAGAATAATGATCACTTTTTCCACAATATTTTTCTTTTTCTAACCACTTTAATTTGTCAAATGAGAGAGAGGCCAAAGTACTCTTCCCCAGGGTCCTGTGATTTTTTTCCATACTCAGTGTCTGTTGTCATTTTGATAATCTTCTGTGATTACTTTTTCCATATTTATTTTACCCTACATTTTTGCAGCATTTAGTTACTTTGCCATGACAACCAAACCTCTTTTCCCATTTTTGTGTTTGTTTTTTTGTAGGATGTATGTTCAATACAATTTATGCTTATGGCACCTAATTTGTAGGATCCATGTGGGCGTCTGTATCCACAAATACTCCCATGCCTTGCTTTAGCCAGCGAGGTAATGATGCCTGACAGGGTGTCCAGAGAGATCTTTTGCAACCACCACTTCTAACAATAAGGTGAGTCTGACATTGCTTGGTTATTTTAACTTGTGACTGAGTGTCTCACAGTTTGGACCCCAGCATAATACGTAAGGGTTTGTAGGCTGCAGGTGAGCTTATTGCTGAAGCCATCTATGGGACCTGACTGCGCCCAGCCAAGAAGCTATAGGAGTTATGGCATCAGTGACCATCACTCAAAAAGTCAACCAGGTTCAAAAGGCAGGATCTGCTAAAAGCCTTGCTTATGACCACAAAAGCTGAATCAGGTGGGGTCTGTTGTCTGTAGGGGGGTTGTTAATCTGTTTCTGTTCACATAATGTTTATCACAGGTGTTTTTATGGGGCAGTAGTTGGAGCCCTGCACGGTAGTAGTTCGTCACATGAGTTGGTTGCTGGCTTAGGAGAAAACAGGTGTTTTACGCCAGTGGAGAGTAAGGTCCTGTAAGAGAGAGCATAAATAGCATTTTACTGTCAAGTCCCATTTCCTCTTGAGTTCACTGTTGCTTGCCGTGCAACCTGGGATTGGACATCTGTGATTTGAGGCTAGTGTTTTTCAGCTTGGATAAACATTTCACTTCGAGCAGTACACAGGGTGAATGGCATTCAGCTGACTTGAGGGCAAGGGAATTCAGGTCAGCAGTGTTGTGTGTCTGCCAAGGGGTTGGGAATAGTCAGGGGTTCAGTAGCTGTTGGAGAGACCATTCATGTCTGAAGAGGTTTCTCGTACCAGAGTTTCCCTGAGGTTAGCGCATTTTCTTGTGGTTATTCTAGTGTCCCAGTTATGAGAACGGAGTTTTTGCCAATTTTGGATGTTTTAAGAGAGAACCAGTTTTCTGCTAACACTTTTTTTATAGAGTTTTGCCTATGCACAAGGATTTTGCGGATGAGGTTAGCTTCAATTTGTTTTTGTTACCATTGAGGTCCAGAGGATAGGTGCCGCTTGGGCTGGTTGCCTTTGGATTTATTTTGATTGTGTCCCAGGGATTTCTGGGAGCTTGACATGGAAAGTAGAGGTGAAATGATTTTTGGTGGGATGATAATCCCACTCATCCAGTGGGCTTAAAGGATACTCATTGAAGGATTTAAGAGACAGGGATGTGGCTTCCACTGGCCCAGTGGGCTTAAAGGATGTTGTCCTCAGGTTTAGTGGGTGGTCAGGCGTCCTTTGAGAAGTTTTCTCCAGATCTCACTAGTGAGGGTCCCAGAGCAGGTATACTGTCCCGCGGGGTGTTTGTATGACCAAGTCTATATATTAGGTGAGTATTGTAGTCCAGTTGAGCCTGGTTTGCCAATGTGTTTATGATTTGATCCACCTTTACCAACGTTAGGGTTTGGGCTAGGTTCCTAGTATGTTTGTATTTTGTGATCTCCAGTATCTCTCCTGCAAGCCTCATCCAGGTGTGAGTCCAAAATAATGGATTCTTATTTGGGGGTTCAAAGTGGAACCAGGTGATGATGGCATGTGACTCTATGTGGTCCCAAGTGTTGCCTGTTGCTGGGCTTGCATGCTAAGTACCTTGATGGAGTGTGTGCATGGACTAACCTGTGTATGGCTGTCCTTTGCCATGGTGGACACACCTGTATTTGATCTTCGCCCTCATTTGGAGTTACTAGCGAGTTGCGAGGGTGTGTCGAAAAGCATGATTTGTACTTCCTTTGGAGGTTTCAGTTCCAACACAGACGCCCAACAGTTTCAGTTACTGAGGCCTGCACCGAAAGTGCCCGTCTCTGGCACAGAGGGGCACAGGTACATCATCTTGCACACTTTTTTTTTTCATTGAGTTTACCTTTGGAGGTGTTTTTACATTTTGTTCCTACGCAAAAAGGCTTGTCTTTTGAGCCTTCCCCTAAAAGTTTATCAAGGAGCTTCAGGAAGCTTGTGTGTGTCGATATCCCAGAAGCAACATCATTTGAAGCCCTGGCTAAAATCCCAGGCAGATGCCAACATTGATCCCCAGGTCCTCATACCAGTAACATGGCCAAACATATGGTGTGATCATCTTGTCAGACATGTTACACGGCATCATTTTGTATGATGGCCAGCTCTTCCAATGTGGTCAGCTGCTCAGCTTGTCTTTGTATTGTGGCATCATTCTCCTCTATGCAAGAATTCCTGTAGTCCAGGGAGGGTGTCCTTGGAGGGTCCATGCCAGCATCTTCATATGTGTATGATGCTTTGTACTTGGGATGGTTGCAGGTGTAGTCACCCTTTATGCGGCATGCCTGCATGTGTGGATAGTTTGGTGTTAGTCACCCTTGAGTCACCAGCTCCATGTGTATTGTGGCATGGTGCTAGTCTGTTAGGGGTGTGGGATTATTAATGTGGTATCAGGGATGGTGTGTGGCTGTGGTAAGTGTGATTGGTCAAGTAGTGGTATTTATTTGTTGTTGTATTATGTGCTTTGTTTTGAGGTGGGTGGTTTTGATGTAGGATTTTGTTTGTTGTGTGTGTTTTGGTTTGTTTTTTTAGAAGTTGAGTTAGTCTTGAGTGGGACTGTTGTTGTTGTTGTTTTTATTACCATCTCTTGCAGTGTCTTTGTGTTTTATGTGTTTGGTTTGAGGTTGTAGGTCAGTGGCCAGCCCTGGTTGGGAGAGTTCAGGTTCAGCCCAGTGTATAGTTGCACTGAGGAGATGGATTTGTGTTTCCAGTTTGGAGGAAAAGTTTCAGGCACATGAGATAATTGAGACATTGTCTCTGCATTGAAGTGGAGAGTCAATGCCATGTATGTGCCATGCCAGTAACTAGAAGAGTAACATGCTATGCTAGAGATTTAAGGAAAGCAATATTCACAAGGCTGGTGGATAATCACAGGTGGTAGGTGGATTAGGTGGTGCTTAGTATGAGAGTTTACTAGTAGAGAGTGCTAGGCTTATACAAGAGCTAGGGCTTATATTATAGCTTAGTTAGAGCTCAAAACCAAGAGTAGCGCTCCCTAAGCAAACTTAAAGAAAGACTTTTGGTTGATTAAGAAGTTTAAGGAAGTTTAATAATTACGCGCTTATGTGCAAGACTTAGAAGTCACAAACGTAAGATTAACAACTGGAACTACAAAAACCAAAAACTTACAGCAGAGCAAAAAATTACTACAGCAAACCAATTGAGTCACTTTGCTCAAGTGCTGAGGTCCTGCTCAAGGCTCCAAACTCCCACTGTGAGCAAAAACTTCCTTTGATCCAAGAGGCGGACAACACAGGAATTACACCACAGCCAGGACAACAGCAATGCACAGCCACACTACTAGCCTAGCTTGGGAAATGTGGAAAACTTTTTTTATTTTTTTTGTTTTTTTTGGGAATTTTGAAAGGTTTTTTTTTTTTTTTTGCTTTAACAAACATAAAAGAACACTTAGAAACATACATTCAGTGGTTAACAGGCTAGCACACTTAAACAACAGCCTGACACATTAAAATTAAAAAACAACTTTTTCGACCAAATTCAAAAAAAAAGTAACTTTAAGTGAGAAAAGTAAGAAAAAAGCTTTTTAAAATTGTTGTAGAGAAGCTGTAAAAAGTAATAAGCAAAAAAATGAGTTTCCTCAAAAACAGCAATTCTGCAAGTTCACGTAGCTAGAGGAGCTTTGCAAGACCACGAGAGCTATGTCTTGAGTATAGAAAGAAAATTTCCTTAAAGGAGTTGTAAAAGGCGGGAATAAAACCCCCATTACACTGGAAACTCAAAGGTCACTTACAAGAGGGACAGGTAGGCTGCCTAAGGCTCAGAATGTCAGGCTGACAGCCCCCAATACAGATCATATCCAAGTCTGGTAATCCTCAACCAGGTGAACACAACCAAATCCCAGAACAACACCCCAGTACACAAATGCCCAGACTAGTTTGAGGAAAGGCGGGAGAACAAGAGATTATTTTTTTGCTTTTTTTTTTTTTTTTTTGTTTTTTTGAAAAAAAATAGAAACAAATGCAAAAAACAGACACACTCTATGCAAATTTAGTGGAAAATTTCAACAAGCTGCTTAAACAAAACAAACAAACTTTCAATCAAATAAACAAAAAAGTAACTTTAAGTGCAGATTTTAAAAACTTGCAGCCACAAGCTTAAAAAACAAAAAAGCTGCTAAGGTGTAACAGCTTTAAGAAGCTATTCCAGCTAAAAAAAAAAAAAAAAAAAAAAAGCAAAGAAAAAAGAAATGAGAAAGTAGTTTAGGGACCTCTTCTGCAGGACCAATGAGGAGCTTGTCTGAGTAGTATAGAGCTTGTTCGAGTATAGAGGCGGATTAAACAGGAAGAGGAAAATTACTAGAAGGGAACCAAACAAAAGAGCTAGAAATAGTCCAAACAACCACAGCTTCCAGCAGTTGTGCTTTCCTACAGGGACAGGTAGGACACTCTGCTAGGTCCCACTCCTAACTGGACTACAGAAAAGTACTTACTTCAAATACAGGAACTGGACAACAGCCAACACATATTGCCACACCAATATACAGCAATGCCTGTACACTGAACTAAATAAGTCGAGAAGAGGCGGGAAAACAGAAATTTTTTTTTTTTTTGTTTTTTAGAAACAACACACAGAAATAAATCAAAGTCACAAACACAGTTAAACACAGTACAGCCTCAAGCAAACAATATTTTTCACAAACAACAAAAACAAAACACACTTGCACAATTTAACTTAAAAAACAGACTTTAAAATACAGCTTTAAACACTTTAAAAACAAGCAGATAAACCAAGTAAAAACAGCTAAAAAGCAAAGGAAGCTAAAAGAAGGAAAAGATACGAAAATCCTTAAAAAGCAAAACAGCAAATCATTCTCTCAAGTCTGTGAAGCTTGTCTGAGTTCTGCAGGACCACACGGAGTAGCAGGAGAGTACGAAAAAAAAAAAAAAAAAGAAAAAGAAACAAAAACACCCAAAAGCAAAAAATGGTTACAAAACAAACAATGACCAATTAACTTTGTGCTACAGCAACTTCCTCAGGGTCAGGTAGGTTAGAGTCAGCTCCCCCCACTCCCACTGGTGCAAAAAAAAATGGTTATAATATCAAAGTAAGGTAACCAACACACAGGGGACACACCACAGCCAGCAACAATTGTAAATCCAGCTAAATTGTCTAAATTAGTCGAGGAGACAAGGGAAACAAAGGAGAGATTTTTTTTTTTTTTTTTTGGTGAAACACACAGAAAATGCCGAAACAGTGATACATCAGTTTTACACACACAGGCACACTTTGGTTTTAGTGGGCAGCAAAATTAACAAAAAAACAAACTTTCGATCAAATTTTGACTAAAGTAACTAAAGTAGTGCTTTTTTAAAATAATGCAGCAAACAGCTAAAACAGTTTTAAGCTTAAAGTTAGAAGCTATTCCAAGCAAAAAAAGCAAAGATAAACATTACTAACCAGAAAGTAGTAGTTCTTTTCTGAGTTCTCTAGAGGGACCACTCTGCAGGAGGGACTGAGAGCTTGACTGAGTGAGTATAGCCAGAAAAAAAAAACACCCAAAGGGGGGATTTTAAACAGGAACTACAAAAAGCCAGAAAACAGTCAAACCAACCACTACAGCTGCTAGCTGAGGGTCACTCCCACTACAGAGACAGACTGACTGTCTAAGGCTTCCACTCACACTGGTGAGCAAAGAAACTTCCTTCTATCCAAGTAAGGTAATGGACAACACAGGAACTACACCACAGCCCAGAATACAGCAATGCCTGTAAACTGGTCTAATCTAGTCGAGGAGAGGCGGAAAAATGGAATCAGCTGAAAATAGATACTGAGTAGGAGACAGAGAAGTAATAAGAGGTAATTAGAAGATGAAGATGGGTACAAATTATGAAGGAATATTGAGGCAGTTCAGGTAAAATGGAGATAGATATGATAATCATTAGTTATGGATTATGAAAAAGTAGCTGTATTATTGTCAGTTACATAAAGGAGTGGTAATAATAATGGTTTGGACACTATCCAGGAACATCAAATGTACAGAACTGGCAACTGAGTAGGTAGGACTTTAGTTGAGTTTTAAATGATTTTAGGAATTGTTCTTGTCCTATTGCTAGTGAGATGGAGTTTGAAGATTTAGTTAGGTGGTGGGAGAGTAGAGATTTGCTAGTAGAATTGTTGGGTTTGGATATATGTCATAGGTATTTGTCTGATGAATGTAGTGGACAGAAAGGGTTATATATTTGCATGAGGTTGGAAATGGATGTACAGTTGTCAGGTTTATACACAATGTAATGGATTTATGGAAGTTGTGAGTAGGTCAGATAATGTGGGAATTCCAGCCACTGTAATTCCCTTAGGGTGGCACAGTGGTGGTTTCTGTTTGTAAAGTTTGCAGTGAATTGTGCTGTTTGGTAGTAATATTACTCTAGTTTGTTTAGCAGGGTCACTTGGATGTTGTTAAGAAGGAAGCAGAATAGCAAGAGGATAGAAGGGGCAATGTGCTTTCCTATACTGTGTGAGAGGAAGGGTTTGGCTCTTTAGAGATTGTAGGATTTGGTGTAATTGTTTTTCATTATATTTTGGATGTGTGAGTCAAATTTTAGGTTCTCATCTACACAGATGCCTGGCAATTTAGTAAGTGTGACAAGTTCAGCTTTTGTTTTGTTGGATAAGGTAACCAAGAAGGTTGTTTTGTTGTCTGTAAGCTGTTTGGGAGTAAATAGGAGTAGTTTGGGTTTACTTGGGTTAAGGAATAGCTGGGCAGATGTCAGCCAGGTTTCTTTACAGGAAAAAGAATCCTGGTTGAGTTCTTGAAATTTGTTGATTGTTTTTGAGATACGGATAATTGTGGAATCATCTGCATACTGTAATATGGATGCAGTTTTACAGGCTTTATGTTAGTTATTGATGACGATGTTAAAGGAAATGGGTCTCAAGACTGACCCTTGTGGTACACCGACTGTGAAAGAAGGTTGAGATGTCTTTTTGCCACTTGACAGCCTGAGCTCTATTTTGGAGGCAGCTATGAAACCATTATATATCAGTGGTGTCTAGTCCTAGGGTAAGAAGTTTGTGTAGGAGAGACCATGTCAAAGGCCTTGGATAAATCAAGCAAGAGGGCAGACACCGGGATTCCATCACTCCTATTTGTGTTTACTGTACTGATAAAACTAAATAAAGCAGTAGAGGTACTGTGGTGGGGATGGAAGCCGTGCTGAATTTAAGAGAGGAGGTTATTTTGTGTGAGGTAAGAGTTGTGACTGGATGCATTTTTTAGTATTTTTGACAGGGGAGACAGGATGGCTATCTGTACAACAGACAAACCAACAACAACCGTAAACACTATATACAGATACATGCATTATAAAAGGAAACATTTTACCCTTCATCCCAAGTAGTTTTTTTTTTTAAATAATGCCACTTCATTGCTTGGATGAGTGGCAATGGCCAATGGACTCCATATATAGATAGCTATCCTCTCTACCCTATCATTGAGGTAATGTAAAACGTGTGACTGGATGCATTTTTCAAGTATTTTTGATAGGGTGGAGAGGATTGCAACAGGCCTGTAGTATCTGAGTTCAGTTGAATGTCCTCATTTGTGAAGGGGAAGAATGTGTCTTTTTTTCCAGAACATAGGGGCATATGCTTCACTGATGCAACAATTTATTATAATTGAGGTGGGGTAGTCTATTGCATCTGCTATCATCTTAAGATATTTGCCAGATAGGTTGTTGGGAGCTAAAGTAGTGGGTTTTAATTTAAGTAATATTTTTTTATGTAAGTAGATTTATTACCAGAGTCACATAAAAGTGGCCTGTGATTAGTTAAGATTGATAATGATGTTATGTAGATGTGGTGTTTATGTAGCAATACATACTTTGGGTTGGTAACAACACATTGATTGGACTGAGCATTTTCTACAATGTCATACAGCCATGGATTTTACAGACAGTCATGTAGCAATTCATATATACAGAATGTGCTACATAATGTGGCACAAGCTGAAGTGGCATTATTTAACAAAAAAAAAAGCAACTTGGGATGTAGGCTAAAGCATTTTATTTTACAGTGTATATATCTGCATATAGTGTTTATGGTTGTGGTTGTTTTTTGTCTGTTGTACAAAGATTCAGACAACCCTGAAAATATATTACTTTTTTTCCTTCTATCACTGTTCGCATGCGTTTGTCATTCAGTCACAGTGACAAAATAATGTATTGAGTAGATTAAGCAGATGGTTAGTTTTACATTTATACAGTGGTAGTATTGGGTAGTGGTATTGGTGGTGTTAGCGAGTGTGTTTGCGTATGGATGTGTAAGTTACATGGCAAGAATAACAGAGACATGGAGGCAGCTGTATGTACTGCTTGTGTGCTCACAGTTTCACTGTGTAACATGCTTATGCACGTAGATATTTCATACAAATTTCATGGATTTAATCAATATATACTTTGCTACATTCTTGTATTAGTATGTCTTTAATTTTATACTCTTCAGTCTGTACTAAACTTTACGTATTCTATGCAGTTTGTATTCATTTGCATTCCTCACATCACATTGCACACCAGTTCTTGCACACAATATCTACCACATCTTTTCAAGACAGATATCCTCAAGAGTAATCAATTGCATGACCTGTTTATGAATCTTTCTGTTCTGGCCATGCATAAATTGACCTTGGTCTTTTCCAGAGCCTTGCATACATTAGTAGCTACTTACTAACACAGATTTAATAGATCCATTATAAAGTATTGAACATTCTTTCCTCTTTTGATTTGTCCCAACAAATATAATATCAAACCCAGAATTAAAAAAAAAATTGCATGATCAAGTAACGCAAACAATAATATGCTATGGGTTTTTTTCAGTGTTATTTCTAACAGGTTTCAGAGAACAAAACCAAGAAAATTCAAATATCAAGCTATACGGATAACTCCAAAACACACACACACACACACACACACACACACACACACACACACACACACACACACACACACACAAAACACCAATGCATTTGTAGCAAAAAAATAAGGTTTCATTGAAATTGACAGTATACAGATTATATCTATGATGAAACGTTTGCTCCATGAGTGCATAATACGCCCACTACTTAAACTGAAACATTTTTTGTAATAAACCCATTTCCCTCTTTCAACTTAAAATGCCTTAATCATATTTTGCAGATAATATATTCAGAAGTTTCACAAATTAAGGACGATAAGGAAAAATGAATTGCTGTTAAGGATGATGGATATAGAGATTATATGTATTCAAAGGACATCGATAAAATATTCTTTCAGTTAACCAAAACTCACTATAACTGATCTGTAGCAATTATAAAATGTTTGGTGCTATGACTTCAGGGAAGTATTTAATGATTTTTACCTGGATATGGCTGCTTGCAGTGCTAGCTAGCTTTATTTTTCTTATTGAATCCAAAACTGAGTCATTAATATGATAAGAAACATAAGTTGTTTTTTTATTTGGCGGGGGGATATTGTCTTCATTTCACATTTGAAAATTTATGTGAGGACTAATAAATCTTTTACATGCATTTACTGGTCTGGATCTAACTGTCAGTTTAAAATGACAATGTATGTATATGTTACTTTGCAATGCTAACTAATTGAGACTTAAGGCTGATACTGCCTTCATGAAACTTTGAAGCCAGGTCATTAGTAGAAACAGACAGCTGACTGACTACTGAAAATATATGTGTTGTTATTGTGGGTGTTTTGAAAAAATAACATGCATGTATGTATAAGATAATAAGATATGCCACTTGCAAGGAAACAAACCAGTATGTCATTATACCTACAGAGAAATGAAACCAGTAGTCCATACGGAGATTCAAGGGTAGGTGTTTTGAAAGTTTGCAAACAGCAAGTCCATACTCTGCATTCAGAAATATGATTGTTTTAAAAGACTATCTTATGGTGAGCTAATCAAGGAGAATCTACAAATGAGTATAGAGTGCCTACATTTATACATATACAGCATTTCTTCCTTTTTAAGTAACAGCTCTAAACAGAGACAGTTTTAACTCACCTTTAACACTTCTTTGAACTGACTGGAATCTGAAGAAATAGAAAGAACCATATTTTCATTATTCTACAATCTGACTCTCTTTCAGATACATTGAAAGTCTGATTGCTTGATTTACAGAAATTTTCCCTGAATTAAAGCAACAAAATATGTTTGTCACTATGTGGAATATCAATTCTGAGGAGTTTGTCAGGAAAGGTGGTATAGTCCCAATTGTCACACTTTAGTAACTTAATATGTTGCCTTCTGTTATATGACACACATAATTATTAGGAAAAGACATAGAAACTTAGTAATAAAAAATAATAAAAAACTGCATCAGAAATTACATAGGCTGCAGTTTACTTTTCTAAATGCAAACAGAAAATGAAAAAAAAAGATTTGATAACTGATGAATGAACTGACAGAAAGTGGTGTGAAAAGAGCAATTATAATTGTAGTAAATGTAATTGAAAAGAATCACAAAAAGAAATACAGACCAGAAAAAGTGTTCTCTAAAGAGTATTTATACGAGCAGAAATGTTCAGGAAAATCCAGCTGTGAAATAATGTTATGAAGGAAATTGATGGTTGAAAAATTTTGTGACTTCCTGTTACTCACAAGTAAAATTTCCACACTGAATAGTTTGTCAAGTCCCTTAAGGAAATGATTTACAAGTTAAATGGGATTAATCTACATTGAGTTAGAATGCTACCCATAAGTCTTGATTAACACATAAGTCAAAAGTTTAGCATCTAATAAAATGACTGAATCTTCAGAAGACAGTAACTAATGTTCACCCAAGAAAAAATTGTATAGGTCTCTATATCATTAAAAGTATTAATTCACTTATTATATAAGGAAATACTCATTGCTATTACGTAGAGATATTTAAGTTGCTGTTTAACCATAGTTTTTGTAATATTTCAAAAAAATGTCAACATACATCTTTTCATAAAATGCTTGCATATACACCTTTTATGTTATGTTATATTATTTATGTTTTTTCAAAAAAAAAATTAAAATGTTATAGTTAGGAATCAACCAAATATCTCAGGATGAAAATCACATGATTAATTAAACTGCAGGTTAATGTGAAATTAATTAAACAAACCCATATAACATCACAAGTACAAAACCAGAGAACTTGAAATTCATTTTGACTTTAAACTTGTATGTATTTTTTATTAATTTTATCAATGCAAGACAATATTGAAGATGCACTATTGAGGGATGATAAGAGTCACAAATATCTTGAAAAAGTGATGCTCAGTTGCCCTAGCCACACAGACCAAAAAAAAAAAAAACAACAAAGTATACTTCATCTAAATGCCGCTAGAGTCATCAGTCCTGTGCTTTGCATGTTAAATGTTCTTGTTATCAAGGCACTCTACACAGACTAAAGAAAGAGCGGATTGGACAGTGGGATTCAAGTGTGTTTGTGAATTGTTCCTCATATGTACAATATGCAACATGTACAATAGCTAGAAAAGATGATTAGTTCATTTCATGAAACACAGAAAATGGTTTTCAGATTAGTACACAATGGTGGAAAACATACATTGGTCTTCACAGGTTATATCATGTGGCTACAGACAGTTTTCATGATGCTGCCAAGGACCATCTTTTCACATAAAATAGCCAATAACATATTAACTATTTTAATACACTAGTCAACTGAAAATAAAAAATGTGTATGCATGCCTCACCTAGAGGAAAATGCATATATGCAGCTATGAAACCGTACTCTGTCATAGCAAGAGTTCAGTTTGCTCTCCTGTAGCAATCTAATGCAATACTCTTTGAAAATACATGTAAATATCTCATGTCAGAGAAAAGGAATTTAATGGGGGGAAAGACATCTTTGAATGAAATTTATGTGCTGCTGTCAGCAGAACCCTAGGAGTGCCAGGTAATGTAAGGAAAAGAGCAGTGTAACAACTTCAAAGGTCAGAGGATCTAATCTAAGTCCAGTTATTATGCATCCCAATCTTACTGTACTGAACACTGTGATCACAGCTGTGAAGCAGAAACAGCTCAAAATCTGTATAGATACACAGGAAGAAAGTAAAGACATTTAAAGGCAGTCTTATCCTTTACTAACAGTTGCATAGATTGTGCCAACTAGGCTGACTGACAGACACTTTTCTGCACTGTATGCTAACCAGTGTTGATGAAACAGACTTGAAACTGAATAAAGTCTGTATATCACTGAGAAGAGAAGGAAAAGGTGTCTTACTGTGCCAAAGAGGCATTTTACAGAGTTATAACTCTGAAGATATAGTCATTAAATAATGATCTACAGGTAGAGGAAGAGACTAGGCAATAATATTAGTTGAGCTTGATTAAGCTGCTAGACACATAAAGACATTAGATTTAACACTGAGCAGGAAAAATAAGTGACAAATGTCAATACTAAAAGGCTTGAAGCCAGATACTGAACAAGTAAGTTGTACAGACATGCAGGAGCTGGAAGATAGATGAGCCTTAATGAGTTATCTTGGAATGGTGTGGTATCTGTGAAAGGTCATACCAGCAGCGTTGGGTATTTCTAGGCCTTTAAGGAATCTTCTACTCACAGTTCAGAATAAGAATGGTCACTGAAACAGGAAAGGTGTTTTGATATAATGAAGTAGTATGTGAATAAAGCATCAAATCTAAAGTACTATTATATGTTTCAGTCAGCACTCTACTGATGCAAGAGAATAGACCAGCAGCATATGGTTTGATAATATTTATAGGTATACAGACTAGATATGCTCATATTGAAAAAGAGATGTTAGCTATTGTATATTGTTAGAAATTCCTTGAGTACAACACGGTAATCCACTGTTGTTTGAAACTGATCATAAGATTTTCATGTTATTTTCCACTGCATTTTTAACAAAACACCTTGTGCATCAGAAAGCATGTTGCTTAACATGAAGATATATAACATTTCAGTAAACCTCACCAAGGCTTTCGACACCATCCCCCATTCTGGAATTATAGCTAAACTCACTAAACTAGGTATAAGTCCCTACATCACAAGATGGGTTGCCAACTGGCTTACTGACAGAACCCACACTGTAAAAGTTGCAGACTCCAAATCTGACCTCAAAGCAGTGAAAAGTAGAGTACCACAGGGTTCCATCCTGGGACCTCTCCTGTTTAGTATCTACTTCTCTGAAGTACAGGCTAACACAGAAGACCTCTGGCTAATGAAGTTCACAGATGACTGCAAACTAGGAGCCATAGTCAAGTCCCCAAATGATGCGGACATCCTACAAAAGAGCCTCGCTGAGACAGATGCCTGGTGTCAGAGCCATGGCCTCAAGCTCAATGCCAAAATGTGCAGTGTCATCCCCTTTGGTAAAAACTCTGTACCCATGAACTACCACATAGGCAGCAATCTACTTAACACCAAATGTGTGATAAGAGACCTTGGGTCCCAGGTGGACAGTAGTCTCTCCTCTGATAGTCACATCGCCACAGTAGTCAGGAAGTCCATCTACGTGGCACACCTCATCATAAAAGAGTTCTCATCCAGGAAAAAAGAGGTCATTGCCCCCCTCTACTCGACAATCATTAGACCCATTATAGTGTACAACACCCCTTTTGGAAAGTATCTCACAAGACATCTGCAGCAGCTGGAAAGGCCACAGAAGTACCTCACCAAGAGGATTACTGGCCTCAAACAAATGCCCTACACTGACCGTCTCAAAAAAACTCCAGCTTTACTCCGTAGCATATCACCTACTCTGAGGTGATCTCTGCCTAATGTATAAAGCTATGTCAAACCCAGAGCTGTTGGACATGCTACACCTAAAGAAATCCCAATCCATCCGAGCTACATGCTCTAGGGACCTAAACCTTGTCACCACAATAAACAGGAGATGCTGGAGTGATAGATTCCTGTCCCAGAGACTTCCCATACTCTGGAACAGGCTACCCATCTATATCAAGCAAAGTTCTTCATTAGCAATCTTCAAGAAAAATCTTGAGTGAATGGGAAATAGGAAATACACCCCGAGGATCACTTCTGCGTCTCTGCTCGACAGTGCCACAGGAAAATAACTTTCTTGGGTGGAGTAAGCCAGGGAACCTTGTTGGCTAGTCTTACATAGGCCCTTGGGTGGCCAAGCCTAGTACCTACTTAAGAACCTATGAACCTATGAACAGTCAAGTACACTGTAGTTTGAGCAGAACCACTGAACAGAGGAAGAGCTGTTAAGTGGAGATTTGAAAGCTGTATGAATTATACTGCGACTGTTAATGTTATTAGAGAAAGTCCCAAAATTCCTAAAGGCCCAGAGAAATCTAAATACTTTTATGACAGGTTGGTCAGACCAGTGATCAGCAATGCCCAAGTATATAATATAGTATACTGCACATGCAAAAATGAGATTAGCTATTGGAACACTGAGATTTCACCCTTATTTAAAGAACACAGAAACATAGTACTGAATGCATCATGAATGGAAATGAGAACCCTTAGAATGAGAACAGAAAGAACCACATCTTATTAAAACTCATGGAAAAAAGTGAACAAAATAATGGAGAGAGGTAACTATAATACCTCATGAAATGAAGTTTTAAATGTAAAAAATGTGTAATATCTTTTTAACTCAGATAAATTTATAAATAGTTTGTTTAGCTATTATAGTTGATTGTATATACAGTAGGCATTAACCTGTGTAAATTAGGTTTTATATTACAAAGTTATGAAATTACATTCATTTTGTAAAATCAATAAAAACAGTTAAGCAAAAAGGAAAATGAGTTTAGCTGTGCTCAAGGCTTACGTACCTAATCGGTTAAGCAGCTCTCTGCAGGAGAATGTTCAGGTATCATATCTGGGAATTACAAAGTGCAAGGAGTGACCGTGTAATGTATCAAACTGCCCCAGAATGTCAGAGAAGATGAAAAATGCTAGTAGCTTTATGATGTTCACCCTATAAACCATAACTGGAGTCATACATTAAAACTGTTATTGTGACGTAGACAAATTCTCATAGAATAAGGCTGGAAATTGAGAGACACTGATCAGATATGTGATTAATGTTCTGAAAAGCATCTTCTCAAGACATAGAATGCTATAAACATTTATTTCTGACATGGTACTAATTTCCCTGGGTTCATCAGACAATGGCTAAAAATATTTGTAAGACACTGTGAGTTCATGCACACCAGTACCACTCCATGGTATCCTGAAAGCAATGACCAAGTAGGGAGAAATATTCATACAGTTAAAAGTCTCATATAGAAGTGTAACTGTACTGAACATGAGAGATGCCATTCTGTTTGTGCTGGACTACAGAAATACACCATTACAAGTAACAGACAATGACCAGCTCATTTGTTATCATGTAAATATAAAAAGGCTTAGAAATAAACTGCCTACTGTTAATTCACTGTTAGCTCCAGAGCCTAGGAATAATGCAATTTGAAAACGTAATGAAAGCAAGCAAGGTAATTATTATGGCAGAAACTCCAAACAGATATCTAGATTAAAGTAAGGAAATGTAAGGTTAGTACAGGTATTAAAAATTGACAAAGAAGTTATACAGAAGCAGTTGTTTTCAGCAGTATTCATGAAATGAAGCTGTACTTCTTCCAAAGTTCTGAGTCACAGATATATAGTAGGATAGGAATGCACCTTTACAAGACTGACCAGGCTGAATTTGTCCATTCCCATACTGCCTGCCATCCATCAGATCTCCTGCAATTACGCCAATTGTTTCCTAAGGGGGTGTAAGATGCTAAAGAGAGAGTTTGACAATAACTCTTCTGTTAAATAAATGTCCAGGGATGACCAAGATCTGCAAATTAAGTATAAAACTCAAGCAAATAATAAGCTCTAAGGCCAGATATAAATTACCAATAGAACTACTAGACACAGAGAAAAATAAATCAGAAGTATTTTGACTTGAACCACAGTAACAAACTGGACTAGTGTTCAGGTCTGGTACACCAGTTTAAAGACCACATAAGTATAGTGACTGTAGATTTTTCTAAAGCTAAAGATAATTCTTGAAACCAAAGGAATGAACAGTGTTTTGTTGAAGGGTGAAAAGTCACTGAATATGATTGAAATATCTATACTGTCCATGCCATTCTGCTCTAAAGTTAAAAGTAGGGTTTATGTAAAGGCATGCACAGTAATGCCGCCAGATGGATATTGTTAACTGTAGAGCAGATACCTTTTCTTATTTAAAAAGTAGGGATGTAGAGTACAGTTTTATATAAAGAGTGTTGCCTGTAATATGCTGCATTTCATGTATTCTGTCTCATGTACTACTTGTAGTAAAGATCTGTCTTACTTTGTTCCTCTTCACTTTGAGATCTCATCATCTTCATAGATATATCTTAATAACTGATGCCTTGTAACAGTATGCTGTACTCAGGAAATCTTGAGAGAGGCATCCAGCAGACATCCTTATATGGTGCTTACACAACCTCAACTAATTACTCTCAGCCAGGACGAGCATTGGTTTGTCTCTAAAATCTGTTTAGATTGCTGAGATCAACACTCCATCCATACCTCTCAACTTCTTTATTCAAGAATTCTGAAAAAAGACAAAAATAAAGGAGTGACAAAGGCCCAAAATCAGGGGCAGTTTTTAAATATTACTCTAATTCACTCAAAACATTAACAGAGCAACAGGATTTGTGAGAAGATGCATGTGCTGGGCAATAAAAAAACATGAAACTATTATGTCTGGCATTATTGTCAGACTGTAATCCTCAGTAATTTACCAGAAAAAAATTATGAAGGATAGGGCAAAAATATGAAGCAAATCACAGTAAATTTGCTAAATTCTGGACAGTTGAAAGTAAATATCTCTATGACAAAAAATAAGCCCAGAATCCAAATTGGTCCTAATAATCTCCATGGGTAAAAATTGGACAAAGTCTTGTTTTCAATACCCTGGTGTAGAATTTCCCAAGGAGACTGTAGAGAATTAGTCTTGATTAAGTTGAACACACTGTTATACCCTATTATAAGATTGCCACCCCCCCACAACACACACATACATAAACACAATTTTATAGGCCAGGCACTGCAGTTCTGTTGCAGGCCAACTGTTTAATCATTACAGTGACTGCATATAAAGAGATGGATCTCATCATTTGCTTCTGGCACTGTCTTCTCAGAAGATGGCATGTTCTCAAATCAAGAAGTACCTCAAAGTCTTCATTCTAACTCCAAGTAAAGAACTTCCTTTGAAGTCTTGCAAAGAAGAGTGGTGATAATGTTTCAACTTTCCCCTACAGTTGCACATAACACCTATTTCTTTAACTTGTCAGCTTCCCTCATTGTTTATGCTTACTACTTGCTCCTATCATCAAATCATTGACAACCATTTCCTACCCTTTGACCACTGCGCCCTGCTCCTTCCTGATGCCTCAATCACTGAGGCACTGAACAGTCTCCATTCTGAATCAATATTCCAACCTCACTCAAACATTGGAAAATTTTTCTAAAGGTCCACAAAGAAATATCACCCAGGCATTTCTGCTATGCCCTCAAATGTGTACTTCACCATCTTGAAGTTTAATGGATTGTCCATGGCCTATGTGTTGATGACAGGGTTACATCTGGTCATCCAAACCAAAGTACAAGCTGACTCTCTGGAATAAAACAAGTGGCTCATATTCAGAAAGATTTTTCTCCCCAAAAAAAAATAAATAAAAAGTCTATCCACCTTGGTACTAGGAAAAGACTTTCCAAAGTACAACATCCTTATTGAAGCAACCAGTTCATTTAGATACCTAGGCATTTGGCTTGACCAATCACACAGCTTTCAGGAATACATTCAACAACTTAGATATAAAATTAACTATCTCTTTTTTTTCTGGGGTTACAAATTATTTTAGTTTCTCAGCTTCTCTCAGTACCAGGCCAACAATAGACATAGATGTCCTTCTTGCACAACTGGAATATGGCTTATCTTTATTCACCATCTGCTCAAACAAAAACACAATGATTTTACAAACTTGACAATTAAAATATGCCAATTTATCACCAGTTCCCACCTGTGTGAATATCACTGCCTTATTCTATCCCAGCCAAAGTGACTTCAAGTACAATGCAGGACAAACCTACATCTGGGTTCCCTGCTGTTGAAGTCATTCCACCAAGACACCTAATCTCCTCTCTCAATGAATCTCATCACAACCACATCAGACTACAACTTTAGAAGTCAGGCTACAGGTGGACCTCTGCTCTAAACCTCTTATAACAAACTGCATAGCTCTGACTTCAGCTTCTCCGTACTTGTTCCCAAACTATGCCAAACTCTTCCTCGCTCTTACTAAAAATACAAACTAATCAAAGTTCAGGACCCAGGTCAAGTAGTATCCAACTAAATAATAAAAATCCAAATGTCAAAATGTAGGACATATCAGATAATTAGCACAATTTCCTACTATGTGTATTCCTCTTATGTTACATTTTTGCTACCTCAGTTTCTGTATAGAATCCTATATGTTGTGCCTTTTGTAAATATGTACATAATTTCTAAATTTGCATGCACCCAGTTTCTTTACTATTGTTTACCTATGGGTATGTCCTCTGAAACATTTTCAGTGTTACTGTTTTTGCAATAACCCAGACCAATCTGCATGCAATTTATTTCATGTGACACCTCTGATTCCTGTACTCTTTATTATAATGGGTACAATTCTGCATTCTACAAATCCTATACATAGTATTCCTTTTGTATGCACACTCATTTCTTTCTTTTGTTTTTCAGTGAGGGTTTTACTCAAAACATTTTTGTTGTTACTGTTTTCAGTGTAATCTGGGCTGATCCTGCTGTTGGTCATACTATGATCAGAGTTCTCCTCTGGTAACCGAAATGTAAATGGAAAGTAAATAAATAAAGAATGACCAGATAAAAAGGAATATAAGTCATTCATCACTGTCTACAGTTTAGATAGGCCATTTTTGAATGTCTCAAAAAGAACTAGGTTATATTTTCTTTTGACCCAGACATATATAACGAAATAGGGGATAGCCCCCACATTGTATATATAAAGGGCATGTCAATCAAACAGACTGGGACATCTTTAAACAGTAAAAAAGGCACAAAAAATGTGGCCGATGTTCACAATGTTAGTATACTGGTTGGTAAATACATACATATTGGAGGGGAAGTATAAAGCATTCAAGGGCATTTCACATGAGAGTCAAAAAATGTTGTATATATTGCTTGCTGTGATTTATGCCCAGCATTTTACATGGGCAAGTCCTCCATAAAATTTAAAGAAAGGCTATATGAACATTTATTAGATATTAAGAAGTGTAAGACTACAAATGTCCTTTATAGGCATATAGCCTAATATCCTACTCAAGCTTCAAATTTACTGTTGAGGAGCAGTTTTTTTTGATACCAGGAGTTATATAGTGAATGAACATCTTGATAAAAATGAATTAAAGTGGCAGTTGTGTTTGAATGCCACAAGTCCCACTGGTTTATATTGTGCAGATTCTATAGCCCTCATTTTAAAGTTGAAGTTATAAAGTTTAGATGTCTAGCATAATCTATTCTAGGCCATATTAGATGCATTGTTTCCTTTAAATAATTATGGACCCACAGTTTTTTTTTACCATTTGAATTATATAAGCAGATTTTATTTTATTGCTTGGTTTTAATTAATTAACAGTTGAGGTTAATTTAAATGCTCAGTGAGTTTTAACTGTGTCATTCTGATGAAGTTCCTACTTTTGTGAATGAAACAGCTTTATAAAGTGTAATTTTTCCTTAACTTGAAGTGTATCATTGTCTCTCCAACTGCCAAAACATGGGGTCTACAGTTTGGTCATAAGTGGTCTAGTACCAAATGCATTTGAACATCCTTGTATTCAAACACAACATCTGTTATGTACAACCCACAAGTAGCACTGAAGTCCTAAAGCAATTCACTAATCAGATTCATTTTGGGGGAGCTGTTCCTGCTAATCATGTCAATCTGTTTCTGCTTCATTCTCCACTTAAACAATGAAATGTTCTTGTAGAACTATAGTATGACCAGGTGCTATCATAGCAAGGAGAAGACTGAATATTCTGATTATCATAAGCAGAAGACAGAAGTTTACTTTTCTACTACTTGTCCTCACATTTAGGTTGTTGTTTTCCCTTCACCGTATAGTGTGCTTCTAAAACTTCTGTATATAGTGTGTTAGCCTGTTGGTCATATTTATTGTGTGTAGCCTTGATTTGTAATCACTGAGATGTCACAGCTACCCTGTATCACTTTGCTCTAAAATTGGTCATGTGATCACTCTACCCTAGTAAACAAACAAGAAACACATTAAGTAAATAAATGTAATCTGTTTACACACATTCTCAATGATACTTCATGGAATTTAATTGCATCATCACATCTGCTCAGTGCCTCTTATGAAGGTAAACATTAAAAGACAAAATAGACTACCCCTGCTCGAGAAGTCAAACTACAGATTGAGTGTTATATGTAGCTAGCTAATTTTTACTTCCATAGTTTCCCTGAGTCATATTCAAACATCCAATTCCCTTTGTCTAAAAATAGTTCATTTTAATCTATCCAACTCATGCCTGTCAGTTAACAAAAAATCTATGTGGCCTTACCCATTGTTATGTAGGTGTTTGCCCACAGTGCAGATTTGTAAATCATTTTTGATCTGAGACTGACAAAGCTATGTTGTTTACCCAGACAAATGTACTCACTGGTGAGCACCACCTCCAGGTTTTGCTCTGAGAGAGTTCCCAGTATCTTGGTTAAGTGAGTTTCTCTGATTCTTAAAATGAAGCACCATGTGGGTCAGGGTTTGGATGGCTGTTTTTCTGACCTCTTCCTTCAGTCCAGTTTATCAAGTGTGACACAAGGAGGAGCAGACAGCTGCAGACAACATAGCTCTAAAGATTACAACAGCTAACAAATCTCTTCACCATGATGAGGAATTGATCACAATGCAAAGCTGAGATGCTCAATACCATGTGATGTAATGCATGTCACGGATGTAATACTACACATATTTATATCACAAAGATGACTGGTCTGTAAAACGACATCCTACCCAATGATCATAGGATCATAGCATAGTACTAGGCTAACCACCTAGTGAGCTATTTTAAGCCTATTCAGTTACCCAATATAAGAATCAGACCCTGCACCCTGTGTCTGTAAGGTAACCAGCTTAACTATTATACCAACCTTCTATCAATTTAATAATGATAATTGTTAAAAATTAATTTAGCGTGCAATGTTCTATGCTTTGTTTTTAAAACAATTGTTAACAGTTTTGTTTCATTTTGTCAGGAGATTTAATTGGTTAAGTGAAAATTACTTACAATACATTACGCAAGATAAGCCAGGTCTAGGAAAGTACAAATGAAAGCAGGCTGCTGGATGCATGTCAGAAAATGGTAGGTGAAACATGCAGAAATGTAAAGGGAAGGTCAAGAGATAATCCACGGCAGCCAAATGTAATTCAACACCAAAGGCACCACAATAGTAGTTCCGGTAGTAAAACACATAAGATACCCTGTAGCTACGATCGTACATACACACCCAATGACATCATCGGTGTTCACAGCACAATAGTATAAAGTGTGAAAGCACCCTACAGACACCTGTGTATTCCCAAACACTGCACCATAGGTGTAAACACATGGGGAACTTTTAAAATGTACATGTTGGGAGCTGCCATAGCTGTGATTCATCAGCATGTGTTAGAGACTGACAGTGTTGTGGAGGATGATGCTGACATCCACCGCAGGCCCTGGAGGAGGAGAAGAGTGTTCAGACCAAGAGTAACCTACCAGGGGCTACATGATCTGGAGATAGTAGAGCTTTGCAAGGTGTACAGGGACATCTTACAGCAAATAGTGGAGCTGTGCCGGCCACGCCTGAGAACCAGAAACAACAGAGGGGAACCCATCCCAGTGGACACGAAGGTATGTGTAAGCTTGCGAATACTAGCCACAGGTACCTTTCAAAGGCCAACTGGAGATATAATGGGGATATCACAGGCATCAGCATCCAGGGTACTACACCAGTTCCTGGATGCCATGTTACCACATGCCGATGAGCATATATACGGGTCACTTCCACCATGTGGCACACTACCCAGAGGTACTGGGTGCGATAGACTGCACGCACATACATATCAAGTCACCACCCGGTGAGCATGGTAGGTGCTACATGAACCACAAGGGATTCCACTCCATCAACTGCCAGGTTGTGTGCAATGCCCAGGGCATTATCATGGATGTGTGTACTGGCAGCCCTGGAAGCTACCATGACTCCCATATCTGGCATGCCTCACAGCTGTATCAGGTATTTGTCAGGGGGGACATCCCACATGGCCTCCTTGTGGGGATGCTGGCTATGCACTGGAGCCGTGGATGATGCCTCCCATCAGAAATGCACACACACCCATGCAAGAACACCATAATGAGGCACACGCACAAACCAGAATCATCATAGAGCATGTGTTCAGGATGCTGAAATCACGATTGCTTGGACACATCTGGTGGAGCCTTGCAGTACTCTCCAGGCATGTGTGCCCACATCTTCATAGTATGTGCCATGCTACATAATATGATCCTGTGGAAACAGCTGCAGCAGGGGCAAAATGGTGAAGGCCCTCATAGCCCACCACAATTGCCAAGGCCATCACAGGCACAGAGGGATTCAGACCATGAACACACTGTGCCAGCCCCAGTAGGCAAATGGAGACATGCCCAATATGCCTACACCTTGGCAAAGAGGAAACGTATAGTACATACTCTGACAGTGTAGGCCCCTAAGGACTGACACACCTCTCCACCTACATACACAGTAAAATGGATGGCACACAAACATGACCAACTGTAAATTGTAATGTATAGGTGGCCCACTGTGTGAATCTTACATAGGCAGCCCTCAAACATTATACACTCAACAGCTATTGGAACACGGAATGTCAACACCTGAACAGTACATGCGCCTATCAGCAGATGTTGGTGCTGTGTATATAGGTTCCCAGGTACATCGGTAGGTACACGCCCGATTGTCAGACGCCGTACACCAAACGGGGCAAACAGTGTCTGCTGTCGCCACAACATGGAGTAACTAACTGTCGCTTAGTGGAGCAGAGGCAATCGCGGGAGTACATGTGTGCACTGTTCTGCACACACTCAGCACGGATTCCCTGCTGCATTAATGAGGGGCTCCATATAATGTAATCATGCATGTTGTGTGAAAGCATGGGGTGTACCCATGACAGGTATTCGTCACCCCAGCATGCTCCACCTATGGTCGTTTGAAGGTGTAGCACAGTATCGTGTGTGGCTCACTGTGATATACATTCCCAATGCCGGAGCACATCCAGTAAACATCACATGGACATACCATTAACTGGACTCATCAATATGTAAACTAACTGAGTTACCCATGTGAGTGCAGTATGGAGTAATAGCCATAGTATACTCCACATACAATACGACATAACACGTGTACAAATCCCAGATGTCCAAGTGTTAAATGCAGTGACCATCGTGCATGTTTCCAGCCCCACGTCCTGCAAGGGATGTAACGTAATCCCGAAGGCACGAGTAATGCATGTCAGATGCAGGTCATCAGATCATGTTTAGCACACATTAATGGGAATATGCGTTGCCCACTTCTGGTAAGCAACATTTAAATATGACTATACGGATATGCATGAAACAGGGCTAAACTTTTCCGAATATCATGCAGATCACGGTCAGTGATGTCCAGAACAGGTGAAACCAGCATTATTCACCCCTGTACTAATAGCGCCTGCTCTGAAGGGTAAAATGACCACTGCCAGGAGTAGAACATGCAATCATGTATACAACCAACTAACACTATTGCTAGCCAAGATGTACCTATGGTAGGGTTGCCACCTCTTCAAATGACCAATGTGGGACATATGTCAGATGTCTGTAGGCCGACACATACCCCTGGCCAGTACGAAAATCAGAACTTCACTGTTTTGCCTAGATAAAAGCTTATTCTTGTAATGTTTTAGTTACTTATTCTGTTTCTTATAACACATAGGTGGTTCAGATACAGAATAACTGTTTTATGCAACTATTACATAAACTATAGGAAATATGTTTGTCCTAAAATCTCAGGACATTTGCCATGTTTACAAATATTTTGCAGGACACAACTGCCCAAAGAGGGACTGTCCCTCGCAAAGTGGGACAGGTGGTAACCCTAACCTATGGAAGGTGTGTAATGTGACAGGTACAGACACAAACGTGCGGAGTCCAGGAAACAGTATACACCGACAAGTACACAATGAAAGGTGTAGCTTGCCTTTCACTTTCCCTGTCAGATATTTATATATATATATATATATATATATATATATATATATATATATATATATATATATATATATACATACACATATATACATATATATATAATACAGATAGAAAGGGCGATAGAGTGATATATGTTGATATATACGGATTCACCGATATCTGCTAATATATAGATAGGTCAATGACATTCATAACACCTTTGAGGTACAAATAAATAGGATAATGCCAACTATGGAATGTCTCACATACCAACATGCGTAACCACGAGGCTGAAAGACTGAAAGAACACAGTACCGGAACAGTACAACCGCGAGTAATAGTATGACAATATGAAGGGACATTTAGGTACTGTGTTCAACTGTGTTTGTGAGTGCCATAGTCTGTGTATGTGTGTGTTGAGGGTGCTGTGTGCATTTCCATGTGACTGTAATGTGTGTGTGTGTGTGTGTGTGTGTGTGTGTGTGTGTGTGTGTGTGTGTGTGTGTGTGTGTGTGTCTGTATCATGTGTCTGTTAGTGCCAACTCGGAGGTAGATCATTACGGTAGGTGTGGGTATAGCTAGCTGTAGGCATATGGTTACCACCTGTCCCACATTAGGAGGGACAGCCCCTCCCTGGGCAGGTGTGTCCTGACATAAATCATTAGGAAGGGCAACTGTCTGAGATTGCAGGACATTATTATGTCCCATATATTATGTAATAGTTGCATGAAATAGTTATGCCTGTATGTAAGAAACGTAAATGTTACATGCAATATGATAAGTAGCCAAAGTCCCACAACAATAGGTATGTATTGAGGATAAAAGTATGTGCTATCCTGTGTACTGACCATGGCCATGTGTCAGCCTGTAAACACCGCTGTGTGTCCCGCAAGTGTCCAACAATGGCCATATGAAAAGGTGGCAACCCATGGCAAAGAGTTTCTTTCACCAGCACAACTGCAATGACTGCAAATATTTGGGACAGAAATACTTGGGATAGTTGTCATTTAGAAATATCCCTTTACATATCGCTGCAATTCCAGAGCTATGGAAGTATAAACTTCACCTGCATACTATATAGAAACCAATTAACAACAGCCCAATGTAAAATCCTGTAACATAAGTCTACTAACTGATAGCTCTTTAATTAGGGAAGGAGCCCACACACACACACACACACACACATAAATATATATATATATATATATATATATATATATATATATATGGAATATGTAGAATGCAAGCCCCACAATCCTGTATATGCTACGTACACCCACCGACATCCCCCACACTAGAAACTATAGCAATACAGACTGTAATTACAGCACAAACATCCAGTCAGTCAATTACATCTGCAGAACCGTTAACATACCTTGTGAGAGACACAATTAAAGGCGCCATGCAAAATTGTAGCCGTTGTATAATGGAACAAACGGCGATGTTACAGGATTTGTTTGCAATAGTCCGTTATCAGACGGTTGGGATGACAGGTACACCCACATGTTGAACCACATACTCTAGCCATCACACACAATCCACAGGGGACATGAATCCAAACTATACTTGTCTCTACACATAGCAGTTGCAATTACACACAACAAAACACAATACAGGCCGTCTCCCCGAAGGTAGGACAAATGGGCAATGCCCAAGTGGAGAATTCAGTTATACCCCACTGTTGCAGTGTAATTGGTGAATGGAGTAGCTGCACAGCTGATGTGCAAGTAATTAGTCACTCAGGAACATCAATTGGCGCCAGGAAACCACATGTTACAGGTATCGACGTATATAAGGATGACTTGCCAGACATTCAAACCGTATGCTCATACCATATAACTGTTTAAACAGTGTAAGAGAGACGAAAGTCCGGAACGATAACAAGGTATGTAGAACACTCGATGTAAGTGTATGTATAACCTGTTTTGTATTAATTATGTTAGTGTATGTATAGCCTGGTTTGCATTAATTAAAAGTGTCTGCAATGCATAAAGTGGGAAAAGGTATTTATGTAGTGATGTCTTGCTGAGCATACTAACGCTTGTAGAAATTGTGCGTCCAGCAGTGGGCTACAAGGTAAACATCACAGACACCACAAGAGATGCTACATGAGGGCTTTAAACAGAACAATTCCATACCACCCGCGGTCAGTGGTAGGGTATGTCCAACAAATACGTGCCATAGCAGGGGATAGTGTATGTTGATATACTGTCACAGTAGGCGTGTGTATGGGCATATAATAACAATGACATGTCTAAGGTGGTCCCGCTGTGCAAGTATGCTTTACATTATGGGATACTATGCAAAATATGTGTAATGTATAGTATTGTGGGTAGATATGTCAGATATGCTACACAGCATAACAGGCGTATCATGCATACCAAAGGTATCGTCTATTGGCATGTACAGTAACAGGATACATATGGCTTGTAGTCATGGGACATTGTAATAGCATGATAGCTAATCTAAATGGAAGGGCTACCAAGTAACCATGCACAAAGGACATGTAATAGCTTCATAGGTTCATAGTGGGGTACTATGCAGTCTGGCAAGTCTATGTGTAAGCACACCTACAGTGTTCACACCAGTGGCACCTCTCTAGGGTAGTGTCCTGTGAACAGCAGAGCCATGTGTTACCTGCACCTCTGCACAGCAGTGATCCCTGGCGTACATGTGTCTCCCATCCACCAAGTGAGGTATCACATGAACAGTGCTACTGAGTGTCCTTGCGTGATGTACATAGGAATCATGTTCCAAAGCATGGTGAGTGTCTGGTTTGGGAATGTAACCCTCAAGCACATCCCACTCATCGTTGCGTGTGTGCACATATCCATGAGCATGTTGCTCACAGTGGCTTTTGCTTATGTCGCGTATGTGGAGTATATCCATTAATATTGTTGTGGACATGGGCCCTGTCTGTTCAGCAGAGGTCACCCCTGAGTATGTAGAATGCAAATGTGTACAGACGTGGTGTCCGTAGTTCAGCTGCATACTTTAACTGTCAGAGCTCAATAAACATCATGGTGTGTTAATGTTGTGGTATGTAAAGCTGCAACTGTTGTGTAAGGTACACCCTAAATGGGGTGTTGTACCCTTGAATGTGTGTAGAAGTCTGGAGTTCAGAGGTACAATGGGTGCCTATGTACCAACTACACACCCAGTACAGATAAGTGAGGCCACGGAGAAGGATATCCATGCCACAGTGGCAATATGGTAATCACAGGAGTGGGTGCGACATACGTGTGTACTACGAACACATACAATGTGACATGTATATAGGGGAATACCATCTATGTGATAGTCAGTGGGTGAATGGTGTAATGCAAAGGTGATGTTCATGCACCTTGTGTCATGCAGCTTGAGGCCATGATATTCATATCAGGTATCCGTCACAGTGACACCCGTATGGATGGAGTCAGTATCAGCTGGTGGATCAATCATGGCACTTTGTATGCAGTGGTTTGTAAAGCTACGCAGGGAAAGTCCCTCTGTGCTAGCCTGTACCTCAGGGAAGCATATACTGAACATGAGGGGCCCTATGACTGAAGACTGTGGTATGCTAAGTGTAACTGAAATGCAGTAGGTACTATGGTATGCTACCCTCATTGTGTGTGTCCTGTCCATGAGCCACGTTGCATAACATCCTGAGATATAGGGTACGATGTGCAGGAGGATGTGTATGTTGTCAATACCAGAATGGAGAACGGTGCTGAAAGGCAATCAAAGGACAATGTAGGCGGTGTGGACCCCCGTACCATCATCAACTACCCTGGTAACTGTATGAAAGGGGTCCACAAGGTATAGGAGCCATGCTCTGTCCCTAACAAGTTCAACCTGGGTGTCATCAAAGGACCGGAGCCCAACAATGTCTCTGTGGACATAGTCATGCAGAACAGTCCAGTCAGGTGTGTAGGGCAATAGTCCCACTCGTGCATTGTGGCGCCACCTGTGTGGAGTGTGATAACTGTGCTGTGTGCCATTCAGGGGCCACAATGTCTGATACAAGGCTATTACCGAATATGGTGGCCTAGTGGGGAGACATGTCATTCAGAGGTTTGTGGACATCACAGCCTGGGATTTTGGAAGGTGACATGCTGCCAGTGTCCTAGGACATATAGAGTGCAGGTCAGTACTGTGTAGGTGTGACCGCAGGGACACCACAATGTTCCTGCATGGATTGTGGCCCTGTAGTGAGTGAGAGAGTGTAATGTTAGCATTGAATCCATCCACCAGCATGTTGCCAACATCACCTGGTTCTGTAATGTTCCTGAATGACTGTTGTATGTGAGAGCAGATGTGGGTATTGCCATTGACTACTGACATACCACCATAATGCCTTGTGGTACACCCCAGAATGTGTCACAGTAATGTTTACGTAGCTAGTTTTGGAGTATGTGATGAGGGATCCCGTGGCCCTACCGAGGCTGACCAGTGAGCTACCCCACCCATGGGATTGTACACCACTGTGCAACAGCCTCCACCTGTTGTTGTAAATTGTGTCCATGGAACTTGACCCCCAGAGTGGCGTCTGTTATCTGGTGGGTACCATCATGGCTCTGTGGGGAATAGCATGATCCATGCAGTCATGTACATGCTAATGAAGTGCACTGGGGTATGTTTCAGCATTTGTATGTGCATTGTCCATCTGCACGGGTGTCATGACATTAACTACCGCTGTCATAAGACGTCTGTAGTAGGTGTTGTAGTACTCATGTACTGTGTATGCCATGAAGAGTGTGGTGCCAGGATGTAGCTAACAAGGGTGATTAGCATATGTTCGGAATCCACCAATGAGGGAATATCCCCAGGTGTGGAACACCAGTCAAATGTTGGTAGTGTTCATGTCAAGGATAATGTTGGTCTTGGAGGTGGTGTGTATGGGTTGATCCAGCCGAGTGGAAGTTATGACTCACGGACAGCATTGGCCTAATGTGTCAGTACATGAGTGGCTATCCCAGTTAAGTGTGGGGTAGTGTCAGTCTCACATCAGTAGTAGCTGTCTGAGCCCTACTGTCCAGTACATCAACAAATGAGGTCTCGTAACTGTGGGATATGTTGTTGAATCCATAGCTTGTTTCAATGTGTGTAGCGGTTCTGGACACAGTTAGTTACATATGGAGCACCTCTGCTGCATTGTGCTAAGTAACAAGCCAGGATGTGTGTACAACATAGTGGAATATGGGAACACCTCAGCCGTGGGTGTGCCGGTCCAGGTACGTGCCTGAAAGGTATGGTCTTCCTATAACCTGTCATTGCAGTTGTGCTCTGCAGAGCATAGAGGCAGGTCCCAGTCACTGCAGCGATATTGAAGTGGTGCATTATAAGGTGTGCCTTGTCTGCGTGCGTCACAGAGGAAAATATCAAGGATTGTGTCACATGACCCCATGTTTTGCTTGCCAGTTCCCGTTCTGGTGGTGACTATTATTGGAAACTGTGCAAGACAGGCAGCACAGAAGCAGCAAGAGCCTTACATGTGATCTTTACTCCCAGGGCTGACAGGTGCAGGTCATTTGTGCCAAAGCATCGTGTTGTTTGACCAGGTCAGTCAAAGCGGACAGATACCAGATGCCTGTGGAATGACAGCAGAAGCATAGGCAACTGTTGATGTGACATAGTCAGTCATTGTACAGTGGTATCAGGTCCGGATGAATGCATAATGCTCCCCAGGGCTTGGCCTACACCTTCAGGGCTACAAGACTGGTGAGCTATTGCATGTCCCTGCACACGTAGTCAGTGAAGTTGCATTTCAGGGCAGTCATACTAACATGGAGAATGACAGTCACATTGTACCTGGTGAGGTGTGGCATTGGTGCATAGGTTATGTTGCAGAACCAGTTACCCGACAGCAAGATGTAAGTGACTATCGCCTTGTGTAGCCTGCTGAGTGGAACAGCAGTGTGACTGCCTACAGAGCACCTGTGACTGGTGTGTTGTGTATGTTATAACACCCTATTGGCTGTATGTGATGGGCACAAATGAGTCTGTGGGCTATAAGTTGGTGTTGTTGTGTTTGGTGATGGGGGCTGCCTTTGGTGCCTACACATAGTATGGAGAGGTACTGCACAAGTTGTCCTCGTATGTGTGGCCTGTGGTGGAGATCATGTGAGGGTATGTGATGAGTGGGGTGTGTTGCGAATGTTACACATCCCCACATGACTGTCAGGTGCAGTCAGGGTTGGTGACAGCATTACCCCCAGCAGGGCTGCATATGTGCATCCCCCACAGGCTGCAGTGTTGTATGTTGGTAGGTGAACATTGACTGTGTACATGAGACAATTGCCCAATTGCCACATGTACGACATATCCATTATATAGACAGGGAATAGCACTGGTACATGACAGTTGGACATGCCTGTATATACGACCGTGTCTCACAGGATATGTGAGTTACATGTTTACAACAGCTGTTGTACTGTAAGCAAGCTGGAAATGTGAGGACAGACAGTGTACCTATGATAAATGGTGTGGAATGGGTGCTATATTAATCAGTAGCTCATGGCATGCTCACAAGTTCTGAACAAGTGCTGAGCATGAATATACAATACAGATAGGGTGTTGGATAATATCCACCCACAAGTGGTGACGACAGTCATAACTGGTGGCACCACACTATAACCCTGCTGAGTATGGTCTGCATGTCCATGAACCATTATCAATGTAGATGTTAGCAGTACAGATGTACAAGACAGTATGGTTGTTTGATTACAAATACCTTTGTATATCACAGGAGTGTTCTACCAGTGGCCTGTTGACAGACTCACAACTACAAAAGGTGCCAGAGTGACATGTGCATATCGGACCAGTGCCAGCTACAGTAAAACAGGGTTAATGTGTTGTACTCCACCCTCATTGTAGCCCATACCACACAGACAAATGTCAGGCATCTGCGTATGTAAGGATGTGAATGGCCATGACCTATGAGCAATAGCTGTCTCAGTGTTGTGAACAACATACAGAATGGGCTGTGTGGATGAGGTGTGTGACATATGTGCACATTCTGATGGATGATATCAGCATTGTCACCGCTAGGTGAACATCCCTGTACCCATTAACTACCACCTAGCGTGTGGCCAACATTATGGACACTGTGTAAGGGATGGTGCTGTGCAGTACACCTCCCTGACTTGGTGATGTCTCCAGGCCCCTTAGGTAGTCATACGAAGTACCCATGTCACGACAGGGTGCCATCAATGAGCACGGAGATCATTGGACAGGCATACACAGCACTTGGGTGACCAATATTGGATCACATATCACCTTTAAGGGGTAATGGCCATGCGTGGATGGGCGATACCAGCCTTCACAATCCTCACCTCCACTATGCAGCATGCTGTCTACCTTGCATAAAGACATTTGCTACACTATGATGTTGGACATGCAACATGTCCATATCCTGATCTGAAAGACATATGTCATGGACAGCCACCATCCTAATACTAGGATTGCCACATGCTGGACAGATCCCTGTGCCACACATGTGACATACTCCCGCCATGCCATGCAACCCTGTCCATCAAAGCTGCACATGTCATCCCTGTCATACATGGTGTGATGGCCGCATGGTAGATGTAGTATCACCTGTCTGGATCAGTAATGTGGCACTGCTGCACCTCGCGGTGGCATAATGGCTGTCAGATACAGCTAGGAAACCTTGCCCGTACATGCTATAGTTGATAACCATCCCTGCAAATGACATCCGACTAACCATTGCCCCATGTCTATCACATGTGCAACACAGGCGATCCGTGGCAGGATGTTGAACAGCTGTACAGTGCTGTGTAGATGTATATGGCAAAACAAATGCATTTACAGGTTTCCATGTGTATGTGTGCATTGTCACTGCTCAAGTCCATTAAGGCTGTGTCTGTGTTGATATGTGACATATACACAGCATCAAGGTCAACAGCATTACCGTGGACACATCCAGGCATGTGCAGATAGGTAAGAACACCAGTGCAGGCAAACAGACATGCTCACATCAAGACAGCATTCACATGGAGTATGAACACTGTAATGAGGTGACACACATATATGGTGATGATATCCAATGCATAACAGGTGTTACATGTGTGTGACACAAACATGTCAGTCGTGTCAGTGTCATGATGATTTGCAAAGATAACTGTGCAGATGTACTAGATGTCATAGAAATGTATGTGCAGCAGTATCTCTTTACATCTCTGAAACTGTGACCTATCACCATCATCATGTCTTACAAATAATGCCTTGTACACGCCTTCCTGTGTACAGCCGCCAGGAGGATGATGTCCTCATCCCGTACCTCCATGAGAACTAGCAGGTGTTGTTCAGCCATGTGCCACAGCATGCCCAGCAGCGGGAAGATCTGTGGCAGGATCTTTGCAGGAGGGTGAACGATGTGGGTGGCCATAACCGCACCTACCAGCAGGTGCACAGACACTGAATGGACTTGATACGACATGCAAAACAGCATGCCACTGCAATCACCAGGGAACAAGGTGGAACAGGTGGTGGGCCACCAACCCAGCCCCATTCACACACACTGAGGAGCTACTGGCCAGTCTGGGGACACCCTCAGAACAGCATCCACAAACACTAGCTGCCATTGTGGAGGTGGGTGTCTCCCAACCAATGAGCCTGGAGTTTCCTGGTAAGTCAGTACTGCACATATGGCTACTATATCCCATTTACATGCATGTGTCACTGTACATTATGTAATGTAACAACATCTGCATGGTATGCGGACAAACATGCTGCATACTACAGTATGCTATCCTGTGTATGCACACATGTGCATACTATATGCTATTGTACAGGTGACTGTGTTAACATGCACAGTGCACCCTGTGGCTGTCATACAGTCATGGATAATGTTCATACTGCTGTGTCACCCCTATACAGGTACCACTGGTGTGCCGCACAGACATGAGTCCATTGCAGGTGAGACTGTCATCAATATCAGGCATGTTAAAGCATAGATCTATTCACCATGTGGCCAGTTAACACTTGTATACTTGATGTTCGTTCCATTCATGATATACAGGTCGCATCACCCATCATTCACACAGGCCTCCCATGTGCAATATATACAAACGAAATGATACACCGACATGAAACCACAGTATTTGTCATTGCTACATGTGTGGTCAGCTGTGCATACAATGGTGGAGGTGTTCTACAATGGAGGCTTATGTACTATACATTGGACCAACACGTGTGGTACGCAAACAGTACCACACAGTGAGCTGTGATATGGGCAGCCCACAGGAGTCACCATTGTGTTATATGCTCCTGCAATGGGTGCATACATTGAGATGTGCCATCTGACATGTCCCAGACATGTAGTGTACTGGCTGCAATAATGTCACACTATCCCATAACCCATACCCCACATACCACACATACAACCTGTTGTCTGCATAGCCCTGTGGATGGTGACATATCTGACATCTATGGGTGTATGTCATATGGGACAACACAGACATGTGGGATAAACGGCCATCACACACATTTGTACAACACATGTGCACACATGGCCATGGGGGATGGCCAGAGATATGTAGCCACACAGTAGATGTGATGTGTATACACCCTGTTTCACATTGTCCACACATGGTCCAATTATAGCCTTAGTTGACCGATTATACAGTTGATGTGGTACACTGGACATCCTAATAGCCTGTGCACAGCTAGTGGAGGTGTCATTGACGTCTACCATATAAGATGTGTTGATCATCACACCTGTGTCATAGCATGACAGTAGTCACCTCTACAGCTTCCACAGACATTGACACCACATCAGGCCACAGATACAGTACATTTCCCTTGCTGCTGTAGGACATCACTGTTAGCTGTGCACCTCATGTGTGTGGTACATCAATGTCATGTGGGACATGGTGAATTGACAAGTCTGCTATGTGTGGACATGGTTGCCAGGCAGCTAAGACTCTGTAGTTGTTGTGCAGGGGTGTCATCTGTAGGTCCTCCAGTGACCTGTCACATGACATGGCATGGTTTGGTGTGTATACACCTCAGCATCGTGGGTCACAATCCACAGTTATGTCATGCATATGCATGCAGTTATGGCTATGCAATGTGTACATATTATGCACTGTATAGCAGTATAGATGCCTCATGATGCCATGCAATGGCACAGTGTCTGTACTTCACACTGTAGAGCAATGTAGATGGCTCACACTACCCTTCCATGCACATGCACATTTGCTAAACATGCATTCTATCTGTAGGGCATGCAGACAACACTGTAATGTGATGCCCATTACAACACTGTACATGTGTCAGGACACCATTGTGTCAGACATGTATGCATGTTAATGCACATTTCAGCAGATTACATGTCAAGGTCACGTCAGCCATGTGTACTGTTATCCTGTTCTGGTCCACATGGTGTATCACGGAGATGCATGCATACTACCATGATTGTGTGAACTGCATGGCTACTGATATAACACCTGCTTGCTGTAGTGTGCACCCCAGGGGGTATGCTTACTAACACTATTAATGTCTGAGCTGCATGCCATCTGCTGTATCACAGGCATGCTGCATGCCATCTGTCAAATCACATGCATGGTGTGTGTGTGTGTGTGTGTGTGTGTGTGTGTGTGTGTGTGTGTGTGTGTGTGTGTGTGTGTGTGTGTGTGTGTGTGTGTGTGTGTCTGTGTGTGTCTGTGTGTGTGTGTGTGTGTGTGTGTGTGTGTGTGTGTGTGTGTGTGTGTGTGTGTGTGTGTGTGTCTGTGTGTCTGTGTGTGTGTGACTGTGTGTGTGTGCGTGTCTGTGTGTGTGTGTCTGTGTGTATAGGTTCCCAGGTACATAGGTAGGTACACGCCCGATTGTCAGACGCCATACACCAAACGGGGCAAACAGTGTCTGCTGTCGCCACAACATGGAGTAACTAACTGTTGCTTAGTAGAGCAGAGGCAATCGCGGGAGTACATGTGTGCACTGTTCTGCACACACTCAGCACGGATTCCCTGCTGCATTAATGAGGGGCTCCATATAATGTAATCATGCATGTTGTGTGAAAGCATGGGGTGTACCCATGACAGGTATTCGTCACCCCAGCATGCTCCACCTACGGTCGTTTGAAGGTGTAGCACAGTATCGTGTGATACACATTCCCAATGCCGGAGCACATCCAGTAAACATCACATGGACATACCATTAACTGGACTCATCAATATGTAAACTAACTGAGTTACCCATGTGAGTGCAGTATGGAGTAATAGCCATAGTATACTCCACATACAATACGGCATAACACGTGTACAAATCCCAGATGTCCAAGTGTTAAATGCAGTGACCATCGTGCATGTTTCCAGCCCCACGTCCTGCAAGGGATGTAACGTAATCCCGAAGGCACGAGTAATGCATGTCAGATGCAGGTCATCAGATCATGTTTAGCACACATTAATGGGAATATGCGTTGCCCACTGCTGGTAAGCAACATTTAAATATGACTATACGGATATGCACGAAACAGGGCTAAACTTCTCCGAATATCATGCAGATCACGGTCAGTGATGTCCAGAACAGGTGAAACCAGCATTATTCACCCCTGTACTAATAGCGCCTGCTCTGAAGGGTAAAACGACCACTGCCAGGAGTAGAACACGCAATCATGTATACAACCAACTAACACTATTGCTAGCCAAGATGTACCTATGGTAGGGTTGCCACCTCTTCAAATGACCAATGTGGGACATATGTCAGATGTCTGTAGGCCGACACATACACCTGGCCAGTACGAAAATCAGAACTTCACTGTTTTGCCTAGATAAAAGCTTATTCTTGTAATGTTTTAGTTACTTATTCTGTTTCTTATAACACATAGGTGGTTCAGATACAGAATAACTGTTTTATGCAACTATTACATAAACTATAGGAAATATGTTTGTCCTAAAATCTCAGGACATTTGCCATGTTTACAAATATTTTGCAGGACACAACTGCCCAAAGAGGGACTGTCCATCTCAAAGTGGGACAGGTGGTAACCCTAACCTATGGAAGGTGTGTAATGTGACAGGTACAGACACAAACGTGCAGAGTCCAGGAAACAGTATACACCGACAAGTACACAATGAAAGATGTAGCTTGCCTTTCACTTTCCCTGTCAGATATTTATATATATATATATATATATATATATATATATATATATATATATATACATACACATATATACATATATATAATACAGATAGAAAGGACGATAGAGTGATATATGTTGATATATACGGATTCACCGATATCTGCTAATATATAGATAGGTCAATGACATTCATAACACCTTTGAGGTACAAATAAATAGGATAATGCCAACTATGGAATGTCTCACATACCAACATGCGTAACCACGAGGCTGAAAGACTGAAAGAACACAGTACCGGAACAGTACAACCACGAGTAATAGTATGACAATATGAAGGGACATTTAGTTACCGTTGCCGATGTTGCGGTCCACGTAGGTACTGTGTTCAACTGTGTTTGCGAGTGCCATAGTCTGTGTATGTGTGTGTTGAGGGTGCTGTGTGCATTTCCATGTGACTGTAATGTGTGTGTGTGTGTGTGTGTGTGTGTGTGTGTGTGTGTGTGTGTGTGTGTGTGTGTGTGTGTGTGTGTGTGTGTGTGTGTCTGTATCATGTGTCTGTTAGTGCCAACTCGGAGGTAGATCATTACGGTAGGTGTGGGTATAGCTAGCTGTAGGTATACGGTTACCACCTGTCCCACATTAGGAGGGACAGCCCCTCCCTGGGCAGGTGTGTCCTGACATAAATCATTAGGAAGGGCAACTGTCTGAGATTGCAGGACATTATTATGTCCCATATATTATGTAATAGTTGCATGAAATAGTTATGCCTGTATGTAAGAAACGTAAATGTTACATGCAATATGATAAGTAGCCAAAGTCCCACAACAATAGGTATGTATTGAGTATAAAAGTATGTGCTATCCTGTGTACTGACCGTGGCCATGTGTCAGCCTGTAAACACTGCTGTGTGTCCCACAAGTGTCCAATAATGGCCATATGAAAAGGTGGCAACCCATGGCAAAGAGTTTCTGTCACCAGCACAACTGCAATGACTGCAAATATTTGGGACAGAAATACTTGGGATAGTTGTCATTTAGAAATATCCCTTTACATATCGCTGCAATTCCAGAGCTATGGAAGTATAAACTTCACCTGCATACTATATAGAAACCAATTAACAAAAGCCCAATGTAAAATCCTGTAACATAAGTCTACTAACTGATAGCTCTTTAATTAGGGAAGGAGCCCACACACACACACACACACATAAATATATATATATATATATATATATATATATATATATATATATATATATATATGGAATATGTAGAATGCAAGCCCCACAAACCTGTATATGCTACGTACACCCACCGACATCCCCCACACTAGAAACTATAGCAATACAGACTGTAATTACAGCACAAACATCCAGTCAGTCAATTACATCTGCAGAACCGTTAACATACCTTGTGAGAGACACAATTAAAGGCGCCATGCAAAACTGTAGCCGTTGTATAATGGAACAAACGGTGATGTTACAGGATTTGTTTGCAATAGTCCGTTATCAGACGGTTGGGATGACAGGTACACCCACATGTTGAACCACATACTCTAGCCATCACACACAATCCACAGGGGACATGAATCCAAACTATACTTGTCTCTACACATAGCAGTTGCAATTACACACAACAAAACACAATACAGGCCGTCTCCCCGAAGGTAGGACAAATGGGCAATGCCCAAGTGGAGAATTCAATTATACCCCACTGTTGCAGTGCAATTGGTGAATGGAGTAGCTGCACAGCTGATGTGCAAGTAATTAGTCACTCAGGAACATCAATTGGCGCCAGGAAACCACATGTTACAGGTATCGACGTATATAAGGATGACTTGCCAGACATTCAAACCGTATGCTCATACCATATAACTGTTTAAACAGTGTAAGAGAGACGAAAGTCCGGAACGATAACAAGGTATGTAGAACACTCGATGTAAGTGTATGTATAACCTGTTTTGTATTAATTATGTTAGTGTATGTATAGCCTGGTTTGCATTAATTAAAAGTGTCTGCAATGCATAAAGTGGGAAAAGGTATTTATGTAGTGATGTCTTGCTGAGCATACTAACGCTTGTAGAAATTGTGCGTCCAGCAGTGGGCTACAAGGTAAACATCACAGACACCACAAGAGATGCTACATGAGGGCTTTAAACAGAACAATTCCATACCACCCGCGGTCAGTGGTAGGGTATGTCCAACAAATACGTGCCATAGCAGGGGATAGTGTATGTTGATATACTGTCACAGTAGGCATGTGTATGGGCATATAATGACAATGACATGTCTAAGGTGGTCCCGCTGTGCAAGTATGCTTTACATTATGGGATACTATGCAAAATATGTGTAATGTATAGTATTGTGGGTAGATATGTCAGATATGCTACACAGCATAACAGGCGTATCATGCATACCAAAGGTATCGTCTATTGGCATGTACAGTAACAGGATACATATGGCTTGTAGTCATGGGACATTGTAATAGCATGATAGCTAATCTAAATGGAAGGGCTACCAAGTAACCATGCACAAAGGACATGTAATAGCTTCATAGGTTCATAGTGGGGTACTATGCAGTCTGGCAAGTCTATGTGTAAGCACACCTACAGTGTTCACACCAGTGGCACCTCTCTAGGGTAGTGTCCTGTGAACAGCAGAGCCATGTGTTACCTGCACCTCTGCACAGCAGTGATCCCTGGCGTACATGTGTCTCCCATCCACCAAGTGAGGTATCACATGAACAGTGCTACTGAGTGTCCCTGCGTGATGTACATAGGAATCATGTTCCAAAGCATGGTGAGTGTCTGGTTTGGGAATGTAACCCTCAAGCACATCCCACTCATCGTTGCGTGTGTGCACATATCCATGAGCATGTTGCTCACAGTGGCTTTTGCTTATGTCGCGTATGTGGAGTATATCCATTAATATTGTTGTGGACATGGGCCCTGTCTGTTCAGCAGAGGTCACCCCTGAGTATGTAGTATGCAAATGTGTACAGACGTGGTGTCCGTAGTTCAGCTGCATACTTTAACTGTCAGAGCTCAATAAACATCATGGTGTGTTAATGTTGTGGTATGTAAAGCTGCAGCTGTTGTGTAAGGTACACCCTAAATGGGGTGTTGTACCCTTGAATGTGTGTAGAAGTCTGGAGTTCAGAGGTACAATGGGTGCCTATGTACCAACTACACACCCAGTACAGATAAGTGAGGCCACGGAGAAGGATATCCATGCCACAGTGGCAATATGGTAATCACAGGAGTGGGTGCGACATACGTGTGTACTACGAACACATACAATGTGACATGTATATAGGGGAATACCATCTATGTGATAGTCAGTGGGTGAATGGTGTAATGCAAAGGTGATGTTCATGCACCTTGTGTCATGCAGCTTGAGGCCATGATATTCATATCAGGTATCCGTCACAGTGACACCCGTATGGATGGAGTCAGTATCAGCTGGTGGATCAATCATGGCACTTTGTATGCAGTGGTTTGTAAAGCTACGCAGGGAAAGTCCCTCTGTGCTAGCCTGTACCTCAGGGAAGCATATACTGAACATGAGGGGCCCTATGACTGAAGACTGTGGTATGCTAAGTGTAACTGAAATGCAGTAGGTACTATGGTATGCTACCCTCATTGTGTGTGTCCTGTCCATGAGCCACGTTGCATAACATCCTGAGATATAGGGTACGATGTGCAGGAGGATGTGTATGTTGTCAATACCAGAATGGAGAACGGTGCTGAAAGACAATCAAAGGACAATGTAGGCTGTGTGGACCCCCGTACCATCATCAACTACCCTGGTAACTGTATGAAAGGGGTCCACAAGGTATAGGAGCCATGCTCTGTCCCTAACAAGTTCAACCTGGGTGTCATCAAAGGACCGGAGCCCAACAATGTCTCTGTGGACATAGTCGTGCAGAACAGTCCAGTCAGGTGTGTAGGGCAATAGTCCCACTCGTGCATTGTGGCGCCACCTGTGTGGAGTGTGATAACTGTGCTGTGTGCCATTCAGGGGCCACAATGTCTGATACAAGGCTATTACCGAATATGGTGGCCTAGTGGGGAGACATGTCATTCAGAGGTTTGTGGACATCACAGCCTGGGATTTTGGAAGGTGACATGCTGCCAGTGTCCTAGGACATATAGAGTGCAGGTCAGTACTGTGTAGGTGTGACCGCAGGGACACCACAATGTTCCTGCATGGATTGTGGCCCTGTAGTGAGTGAGAGGGTGTAATGTTAGCATTGAATCCATCCACCAGCATGTTGCCAACATCACCTGGTTCTGTAATGTTCCTGAATGACTGTTGTATGTGAGAGCAGATGTGGGTATTGCCATTGACTACTGACATACCACCATAATGCCTTGTGGTACACCCCAGAATGTGTCACAGTAATGTTTACGTAGCTAGTTTTGGAGTATGTGATGAGGGATCCCATGGCCCTACCGAGGCTGACCAGTGAGCTACCCCACCCATGGGATTGTACACCACTGTGCAACAGCCTCCACCTGTTGTTGTAAATTGTGTCCATGGAACTTGACCCCCAGAGTGGCGTCTGTTATCTGGTGGGTACCATCATGGCTCTGTGGGGAATAGCATGATCCATGCAGTCATGTACATGCTAATGAAGTGCACTGGGGTATGTTTCAGCATTTGTATGTGCATTGTCCATCTGCACGGGTGTCATGACATTAACTACCACTGTCATAAGACGTCTGTAGTAGGTGTTGTAGTACTCATGTACTGTGTATGCCATGAAGAGTGTGGTGCCAGGATGTAGCTAACAAGGGTGATTAGCATATGTTCGGAATCCACCAATGAGGGAATATCCCCAGGTGTGGAACACCAGTCAAATGTTGGTAGTGTTCATGTCAAGGATAATGTTGGTCTTGGAGGTGGTGTGTATGGGTTGATCCAGCCGAGTGGAAGTTATGACTCACGGACAGCATTGGCCTAATGTGTCAGTACATGAGTGGCTATCCCAGTTAAGTGTGGGGTAGTGTCAGTCTCACATCAGTAGTAGCTGTCTGAGCCCTACTGTCCAGTACATCAACAAATGAGGTCTGGTAACTGTGGGATATGTTGTTGAATCCATAGCTTGTTTCAATGTGTGTAGCGGTTCTGGACACAGTTAGTTACACATGGAGCACCTCTGCTGCATTGTGCTAAGTAACAAGCCAGGATGTGTGTACAACATAGTGGAATATGGGAACACCTCAGCCGTGGGTGTGCCGGTCCAGGTACGTGCCTGAAAGGTATGGTCTTCCTATAACCTGTCATTGCAGTTGTGCTCTGCAGAGCGTAGAGGCAGGTCCCAGTCACTGCAGCGATATTGAAGTGGTGCATTATAAGGTGTGCCTTGTCTGCGTGCGTCACAGAGGAAAATGTCAAGGATTGTGTCACATGACCCCATGTTTTGCTTGCCAGTTCCCGTTCTGGTGGTGACTATTATTGAAAACTGTGCAAGACAGGCAGCACAGAAGCAGCAAGAGCCTTACATGTGATCTTTACTCCCAGGGCTGACAGGTGCAGGTCATTTGTGCCAAAGCATCGTGTTGTTTGACCAGGTCAGTCAAAGCGGACAGATACCAGATGCCTGTGGAATGACAGCAGAAGCATAGGCAACTGTTGATGTGACATAGTCAGTCATTGTACAGTGGTATCAGGTCCGGATGAATGCATAATGCTCCCCAGGGCTTGGCCTACACCTTCAGGGCTACAAGACTGGTGAGCTATTGCATGTCCCTGCACACGTAGTCAGTGAAGTTGCATTTCAGGGCAGTCATACTAACATGGAGAATGACAGTCACATTGTACCTGGTGAGGTGTGGCATTGGTGCATAGGTTATGTTGCAGAACCAGTTACCCGACAGCAAGATGTAAGTGACTATCGCCTTGTGTAGCCTGCTGAGTGGAACAGCAGTGTGACCGCCTACAGAGCACCTGTGACTGGTGTGTTGTGTATGTTATAACACCCTATTGGCTGTATGTGATGGGCACACATGAGTCTGTGGGCTATAAGTTGGTGTTGTTGTGTTTGGTGATGGGGGCTGCCTTTGGTGCCTACACATAGTATGGAGAGGTACTGCACAAGTTGTCCTCGTATGTGTGGCCTGTGGTGGAGATCATGTGAGGGTATGTGATGAGTGGGGTGTGTTGCGAATGTTACACATCCCCACATGACTGTCAGGTGCAGTCAGGGTTGGTGACAGCATTACCCCCAGCAGGGCTGCATATGTGCATCCCCCACAGGCTGCAGTGTTGTATGTTGGTAGGTGAACATTGACTGTGTACATGAGACAATTGCCCAATTGCCACATGTACGACATATCCATTATATAGACAGGCAATAGCACTGGTACATGACAGTTGGACATGCCTGTATATACGACTGTGTCTCACAGGATATGTGAGTTACATGTTTACAACAGCTGTTGTACTGTAAGCAAGATGGAAATGTGAGGACAGACAGTGTACCTATGAGAAATGGTGTGGAATGGGTGCTATATTAATCAGTAGCTCATGGCAAGCTCACAAGTTCTGAACAAGTGCTGAGCATGAATATACAATACAGATAGGGTGTTGGATAATATCCACCCACAAGTGGTGACGACAGTCATAACTGGTGGCACCGCACTATAAACCTGCTGAGTATGGTCTGCATGTCCATGAACCATTATCAATGTAGATGTTAGCAGTACAGATGTACAAGACAGTACGGATGTTTGATTACAAATACCTTTGTATGTCACAGGAGTGTTCTACCAGTGGCCTGTTGACAGACTCACAACTACAAAAGGTGCCAGAGTGACATGTGCATATTAAAGGGAAACAAGAGTAAAAAACTGAGTAGGGACAGAGACGTTTATGGTAAGAATTCCGCTTATCCTAATCTTAAAGGGACTAGACAAGTCCGTACAAGTAGTAACAATGAACACCCTTTTCAATCATCAGGGGAGGATGAGAACAGGGTAGAGGACCTTGATGAAGATGATATTGGGAATGACTACGTCACTCCAACACCTAGAAGGAGCAATAGAATTAAAGGCCTTGTCAAAGACAAAGGAAGTTACAAGAGAAGTAACAAAGGCTTTAATGACAACAGGGGCCACACTACTTACAACGCAGGGAATAGTAACAACAATTTTTTAGGGCAACGCAGCAAGAAAACTTACAGGAACAGGACGAAGACATAATCTCGTCTCTGACTGACGCCACAGTAAATTTGTTGGGGTCAGATAGTCCTTGTATAGTCGAGGCTGATGTCCTAAATTCCCCTTCTCGAACTGGGGTCCCTGTTATTCTAACTAACATGAATGGTGATTTCACTATTTACAATTTCTCTGATATCATCTTGGATCAACAATTGATAGAATTGTTAGCTTTTGGAAACACTTTTGTTCCAACTTCCTATGGGAATGTTGCGAAAGAAATTATTGAACTGAAGTGCTTTGTAAGAAAAATGAATCTCAAGTTATTGTTCAATCATGAAACTGAGTCTGTGAACCGAGGTGAAGTAAACACCACCCTTAATGTTGGGCCATTGAAATTGTCTAGTGTTTTTAACCCCCCATTGCATTCCACTCTGGAATTGTTTGAGAACATGTGTGAATTTGACTTCAGATTTATAGGCAACAAATATAACGGTCAGAATAAGACCACAATTTCCAACATTTCCAAAGAACAACGGTTATTACTGGACGAATTTAGTCAGTTACCTATACGTGTGTTAAAACCGTATAAGGGAGGAGGGTTGGTGATTTTCCACAATGTCACTTACAATGAGAAAATGTGTTCCCTCCTCGATAGTGATGCCTATACAAAAGCTTCAAGAAATGAAGTTAATGGTTCTACACAGAGGATCAGAGGATATTTTAGGGACCTCTTCTTAACGGGGAAAATTGATATTAAGACATACAATTATACTGACATCATGTCTTCCAAGATCCCCGTTATGTTTGGGATCCCTAAAATCCACAAAAGTGTTACTGATCCCCCCATGAGGGCTTTAATTGACAGTAGATCCTCTATTACTTACCCATGTTCCAAACTAATCACACACATCCTGGATAAATACATTAAGTATATTCCAAGTGTGTGTAAGGACTCATGGACATTTTTGGACAACATAAATAAACTGCCATTTAATGAAGACGATAACTTGTTAACTATAGACGTCATTGACCTCTACACGTGTATACCGCACTTAGAAGCGGTTGAATGGACAGGGTCAATGTTGCAGAAGTTTGGGGCGTCCAAGTTGGAGGTTGAACTGGTTATGGAGTTACTTGAAATAGTCTTAACTAGTAATTACTTTCTATTTGATGGTGACTTCTTTTTACAGAAACGTGGGGTAGCGATGGGCTCCCCATGTGGAGCGGGTGTGGCAAATTACGTAATGGGATACTGGGAAGCTAACATCTTGGCCAACCTTCCTGGTATCTTGGCCCCTGTTACGTTTTACACCCGCTTTCTTGACGATATGTTCCTTCTGTTTAGGGGGTCAGAAACTGAGGCGAAAACCTTGGTGGACAACATTAGCAACTCCACTGAGTTCCTGAAGTTTACTTTTAAATTCTCTACTATTGAGATGGACTATTTGGACGTCAAACTCACGAAGGACATTTGTCAGCAGTGCTTTAAGTCCACTGTCTTTAGGAAAGCTACATATTGCAATTCTTTCCTGCACTTCACCAGCTTTCACCCTTACAAACAGAAAAGATCTATAGTGAAGGGACAGCTGGTGAGGGCAGGAAGAATGTGTAGTACTTTAGTGGATTTTGTTAAGGAATGCTCCTTACTGAGGGAAATGTTTACCAACCGGGGTTACCCTGAGAAAATGGTTTGTGAACTTATTGAGGAAGTCACACTTAAAAGATCTAGAGGCTTTTATACCCCCCTATTGACTAAACAGAGGGTTTCTTCTAGTCTAGGTAGTGGGTCCACAGATGATGAATTCACAAGTGATATTATGAGTAATAATGAAGATCATAGGGGGTCAGATATAGATCTATCTTTGAGTTTTGTTACTACCTTCAGTACTAACTCAAAATTAATTTTGGACATTGTCCGTAAAAACTGGAGGTTGATATCTTCTAATTTTTTACTAGCAGGAAAACTAGGAGGTGAACCTAGATTTACTTTTAAACGATCTAAAAATTTGAAAGAACTGCTACAAAGGGATGTCCAACAACACAGTTTTTCCAGAAGGAAAGGAATGTCCAGATGTGGATTCTGTAACTTCTGTAATAATGTTCGAACAGGGGAGTCATTTCATGTTAGGGACAGGAAGTATGTTATCAGATTCGCACTAAATTGTGAAAGCAAATCAGTCATATACATTGCTATGTGCAACTGTTGCTCGGTGTTCTACATCGGGAAAACTGATAGGCGACTTCGGGATAGGATGTATGAGCACCTGTATGCAATTAGGACATGTAAAGACGACAACGCACTTGCCAAACATATTGCACTGTACCCAGGACATAGTTTTAGCTTCATGGCTATAGATCAAGTACCCTTAAAAATTAGGGGTGGCCCCGTATCTCTAATATTAGAAAATTTTGAGTTAGACTGGCAGTTGCGTTTGGACGCTTTCTGTTTCCCTGGCCTCAACACTAACTGTAATATTGCCCCAGTACTTAAACTAAAAAGTTATTTTAGGTAAAACCTGCTAGTTTACCATATAAACATTTATGACTGTAGGTAGATTTGGGTACTCGTTAGTATTTAGTTGGGGACTTGGTAACTTGAGCTGTCTTGTAACATCTTGAACTCATATATTGAGGTGTGTGCTGTCTTGTCTTTTGACCACTCAGGGTTAGACTTAACCTACTAGTTAGGTTTTTTGCTGAAGTTTTAGTTGACTCGTTAGGAAGATATAACTGACCTTTTGGTGCAGAATTATTTAGGATGTATGCACTTTTTGCAGGGCAGCAGGTAGCTGCTGCTTAGTCCTGCATGGCTATTGTACAAATAGAATAATTCAAATTAAGCCGGTATTCAGTATACATGGGCTGTATACATATCTTATACATTGTATACTTTTTCTATGGGCCCATGATTAATTGTACACACATTCTACATATTTTTCGTACATTTTGTATGGCAGTAAGGTGTAAATAGGAATCACAACTTGTTCATTGTCATCCATTGTATAGTTTTGTAGTTGAGATTGAATTCACATTCAGTGAATTTACTTTTTGTTGTCTCTTGTCATTTTAAAATGATTTTAAATTTTAGATGTTTTCAACATTAAATATTTTAATGTACTTTTATTATAATCTGTCGGTAACAGGAAATAGGATGATGTCATTTCCTGATTTACTACTTTTAAATGGAGTGTTTTTCTGGTTCAAACTGTTTCTCTGAAGAAGCTACAGTTGTCTGTGGCGAAAACGCTCTTTTGGTTCATTCTAAATAAAAGCGTTAAGAAGCTTTGTGGCTCGGTGGCGTTTCTGACTGCAAACAAGGTTCCTCATTGTGCATTTTTGGTTTTATTGGTTTGCTACTAGTGTATATCGCACCAGTGCCAGCTACAGTAAAACAGGGTTAATGTGTTGTACTCCACCCTCATTGTAGCCCATACCACACAGACAAATGTCAGGCATCTGCGTATGTAAGGATGTGAATGGCCATGACCTATGAGCAATAGCTGTCTCAGTGTTGTGAACAACATACAGAATGGGCTGTGTGGATGAGGTGTGTGACATATGTGCACATTCTGATGGATGATATCAGCATTGTCACCGCTAGGTGAACATCCCTGTACCCATTAACTACCACCTAGCGTGTGGTCAACATTATGGGCACTGTGTAAGGGATGGTGCTGTGCAGTACACCTCCCTGACTTGGTGATGTCTCCAGGCCCCTTAGGTAGTCATACGAAGTACCCATGTCATGACAGGGTGCCATCAATGAGCACGGAGATCATTGGACAGGCATACACAGCACTTGGGTGACCAATATTGGATCACATATCACCTTTAAGGGGTAATGGCCATGCGTGGATGGGCGATACCAGCCTTCACAATCCTCACCTCCACTATGCAGCATGCTGTCTACCTTGCATAAAGACATTTGCTACACTATGATGTTGGACATGCAACATGTCCATATCCTGATCTGAAAGACATATGTCATGGACAGCCACCATCCTAATACTAGGATTGCCACATGCTGGACAGATCCCTGTGCCACACATGTGACATACTCCCGCCATGCCATGCAACCCTGTCCATCAAAGCTGCACATGTCATCCCTGTCATACATGGTGTGATGGCCGCATGGTAGATGTAGTATCACCTGTCTGGATCAGTAATGTGGCACTGCTGCACCTCGCGGTGGCATAATGGCTGTCAGATACAGCTAGGAAACCTTGCCCGTACATGCTATAGTTGATAACCATCCCTGCAAATGACATCCGACTAACCATTGCCCCATGTCTATCACATGTGCAACACAGGCGATCCGTGGCAGGATGTTGAACAGCTGTACAGTGCTGTGTAGATGTATATGGCAAAACACATGCATTTACAGGTTTCCATGTGTATGTGTGCATTGTCACTGCTCAAGTCCATTAAGGCTGTGTCTGTGTTGATATGTGACATATACACAGCATCAAGGTCAACAGCATTACCGTGGACACATCCAGGCATGTGCAGATAGGTAAGAACACCAGTGCAGGCAAACAGACATGCTCACATCAAGACAGCATTCACATGGAGTATGAACACTGTAATGAGGTGACACACATATATGGTGATGATATCCAGTGCATAACAGGTGTTACATGTGTGTGACACAAACATGTCTGTCGTGTCAGTGTCATGATGATTTGCAAAGATAACTGTGCAGATGTACTAGATGTCATAGAAATGTATGTGCAGCAGTATCTCTGTACATCTCTGAAACTGTGACCTATCACCATCATCATGTCTTACAAATAATGCCTTGTACACGCCTTCCTGTGTACAGCCGCCAGGAGGATGATGTCCTCATCCCGTACCTCCATGAGAACTAGCAGGTGTTGTTCAGCCATGTGCCACAGCATGCCCAGCAGCGGGAAGATCTGTGGCAGGATCTTTGCAGGAGGGTGAACGATGTGGGTGGCCATAACCGCACCTACCAGCAGGTGCACAGACACTGAATGGACTTGATACGACATGCAAAACAGCATGCCACTGCAATCACCAGGGAACAAGGTGGAACAGGTGGTGGGCCACCAACCCAGCCCCCATTCACACACACTGAGGAGCTACTGGCCAGTCTGGGGACACCCTCAGAACAGCATCCACAAACACTAGCTGCCATTGTGGAGGTGGGTGTCTCCCAACCAATGAGCCTGGAGTTTCCTGGTAAGTCAGTACTGCACATATGGCTACTATATCCCATTTACGTGCATGTGTCACTGTACATTATGTAATGTAACAACATCTGCATGGTATGCGGACAAACATGCTGCATACTACAGTATGCTATCCTGTGTATGCACACATGTGCATACTATATGCTATTGTACAGGTGACTGTGTTAACATGCACAGTGCACCCTGTGGCTGTCATACAGTCATGGATAATGTTCATACTGCTGTGTCACCCCTATACAGGTACCACTGGTGTGCCGCACAGACATGAGTCCATTGCAGGTGAGACTGTCATCAATATCAGGCATGTTAAAGCATAGATCTATTCACCATGTGGCCAGTTAACACTTGTATACTTGATGTTCATTCCATTCATGATATACAGGTCGCATCACCCATCATTCACACAGGCCTCCCATGTGCAATATATACAAACAAAATGATACACCGACATGAAACCACAGTATTTGTCATTGCTACATGTGTGGTCAGCTGTGCATACAATGGTGGAGGTGTTCTACAATGGAGGCTTATGTACTATACATTGGACCAACACGTGGTACGCAAACAGTACCACACAGTGAGCTGTGATATGGGCAGCCCACAGGAGTCACCATTGTGTTATATGCTCCTGCAATGGGTGCATACATTGAGATGTGCCATCTGACATGTCCCAGACATGTAGTGTACTGGCTGCAATAATGTCACACTATCCCATAACCCATACCCCACATACCACACATACAACCTGTTGTCTGCATAGCCCTGTGGATGGTGACATATCTGACATCTATGGGTGTATGTCATATGGGACAACACAGACATGTGGGATAAATGGCCATCACACACATTTGTACAACACATGTGCACACATGGCCATGGGGGATGGCCAGAGATATGTAGCCACACAGTAGATGTGATGTGTATACACCCTGTTTCACATTGTCCACACATGGTCCAATTATAGCCTTAGTTGACCGATTATACAGTTGATGTGGTACACTGGACATCCTAATAGCCTGTGCACAGCTAGTGGAGGTGTCATTGACGTCTACCATATAAGATGTGTTGATCATCACACCTGTGTCATAGCATGACAGTAGTCACCTCTACAGCTTCCACAGACATTGACACCACATCAGGCCACAGATACAGTACATTTCCCTTGCTGCTGTAGGACATCACTGTTAGCTGTGCACCTCATGTGTGTGGTACATCAATGTCATGTGGGACATGGTGAATTGACAAGTCTGCTATGTGTGGACATGGTTGCCAGGCAGCTAAGACTCTGTAGTTGTTGTGCAGGGGTGTCATCTGTAGGTCCTCCAGTGACCTGTCACATGACATGGCATGGTTTGGTGTGTATACACCTCAGCATCGTGGGTCACAATCCACAGTTATGTCATGCATATGCATGCAGTTATGGCTATGCAATGTGTACATATTATGCACTGTATAGCAGTATAGATGCCTCATGATGCCATGCAATGGCACAGTGTCTGTACTTCACACTGTAGAGCAATGTAGATGGCTCAAACTACCCTTCCATGCACATGCACATTTGCTAAACATGCATTCTATCTGTAGGGCATGCAGACAACACTGTAATGTGATGCCCATTACAACACTGTACATGTGTCAGGACACCATTGTGTCAGACATGTATGCATGTTAATGCACATTTCAGCAGATTACATGTCAAGGTCACGTCAGCCATGTGTACTGTTATCCTGTTCTGGTCCACATGGTGTATCACGGAGATGCATGCATACTACCATGATTGTGTGAACTGCATGGCTACTGATATAACACCTGCTTGCTGTAGTGTGCACCCCAGGTTGTATGCTTACTAACACTATTAATGTCTGAGCTGCATGCCATCTGCTGTATCACAGGCATGCTGCATGCCATCTGTCAAATCACATGCATGGTGTGTGTGTGTGTGTGTGTGTGTGTGTGTGTGTGTGTGTGTGTGTGTGTGTGTGTGTGTGTGTGTGTGTGTGTGTGTGTGTCTGTGTGTGTGTGTGTGTGTGTCTGTGTGTGTGTGTGTGTGTGTGTGTGTGTGTGTGTGTGTGTGTGTGTGTGTGTGTGTGTGTGTGTGTCTGTGTGTGTGCGACTGTGTGTGTGTGTCTGTGTGTGTGTGTGTGTGTGTGTGTGTGTGTGTGTGTCTGTGTGTGTGTCTGTGTGTGTGTGTCTGTGTGTGTGTGTGTGTCTGTGTGTGTGTGTGTGTCTGTGTGTTTGTGTCTCTGTGTGTCTATTGTAATTTAGAGTCTTTCTTTGCATTCACAGGTGATGTAGATGCATTACCCTCCTGTGGTCCATCTGATGTTAGTGTCCCCACAGATACTAGCAGTGATGAACATATGCATGAGGTACAGGCAGGGTTGTCAGGGGCTGAATCCGTGCCAATGGTTGCCATCCCAGCTATGTCCCCCTCTTCCCCGCACATAGTTCTGCTGCCAACACATACCGCATCACCAGTGGCCATAGAGGAAGGACTGTCAGTGTCTGTTAGCATAGAACAGGAACATGTGGTGGCTACAGAAGGTGTATCTCCACACCATGGTGTCAGTGTAATGTCTGCAGATGTGCCACACAGGCATGTGGCCGGTGCTGCTCGTAGGAGGACCTCTGGCAGACATGCACCTGCACGACAGAGCGCAGCAGCTGGTATCACCAGATGCATTTTCCAGACTGTAATGGCAACACAGGCACCTGCTGAACGGCAGAACAGAAAAGGGCAGAGGCTGCAGAGGGCTGCTATCTGTACCCTAAATGACAACATCCAGGCATTGGCAAATGCTCAACAACAGATTGCTGATGTTCTGAACAGGTGATTGGGTGACATGGTCAGAATCCTTGACCATGGCATCACAATCCGTGAGCGTGAACTGTCTGTGCTGGAACATCTGGTAGGAGTGAGGCATAGGCCACGTGGACGTAGGACAGCTACACCACCTAGTGCAGGTCAACGTGAGCATGCCACCTCACATGCCCACTCCCATAGTCCCGGTAGCAGTAGCAGTGCAGCTGGTGCTGCGCTGTCCACACCAGGACACAGCAGGCAACGTGGACGTGGCCCATGATGTTCCCAGCAGGGACGGTTCCAGTGGACATGTGTCGTCAGAGAGTAGCCAATCTGTACCTCTGCCTGGTAGTGCCTGTGCAACCCCTGGCAGGCACATGTCACGTGGCCATGGCCGGACGCAGTGAGCTGTACAACCTGGTCTGTACAATCTGGAGCTGTCAATAATACCCCTGTGTAGGCCTCACAAAAGGCAGAACTGTGTGCACACATACACACACACAGCAAACACATCTGTAGGGCACCACAACACCCACATGCATACTGAAAAGACATGTCCAATCATATCACCGGCACTTACCCACACACATGATGTCACCCATTGGTGCAGCCTATGCCCCTGGCAAACATTATCACCCTGTGCATATGATGAAGCCTGTGCCGCATCCCTGTCATCCACACCATCGGTGCAGGGACATGCTCAAATGGTCTGATGCACAGGGTGAAGAGAATAGTGAGAAGTGTATATTACATTAGTTGTGTACGACTAGTGAGGGAAGTGTATATTACATTAGTTGTGTAAGAATAGTGAGAGATGCATATATTACATTAGTTGTGTACTGTTGACACGCACCAGACATACCATGTTGTACAGCTGTAGCATGCATTGTAATATGTTCACAGTATGTGTCTCGGTAAAAACAGTAACAGCATGTTGTAATGATGCCCTGGTTCCATCCTTATGGTCTACTTGCATGTGCCTACAGGTAGCAGTGTTTGCAGTCTCCCATGTGTAACTGTGGAGTACTCACAGGCACGTATGGCAATATCAGCATGCTATACGTAGCCTCAACCAGACTGCTGGAAAGTCTAACATACCACAGATGTCCACACATATACTGATCCAGCAGCATGTGTGCAGTTTAATAGGCTACAGTGGCTAGAGACGTGACATCCATACCAGGTCACATCACAGGTATGTTGACATGGTGCAGGGGTTGTATACAGCAGTTTGGCCAATGATAACGTTAGAGGCCACTTGATAGCATGGGGCCTCACTGTGTAGCAGTAATGCCCTGTCACAATACAGGAACATGCCCACAATCACGGGGTCAACAATACTATAAAGCACACCCCATAGTGTTGAGGTGAGGACACTTACCTATGTGGTCATCACCCTCACAGTACTGTGCACCCACACGACACGACACAGAGAAAGGACATGTACAGGTAGTCAGTACGGCTGAGACCGATGGCATCAACAGGGTAGTAGACTGCATCACCATGAGTGGTTAGGGATCCTGTGTGTTCTGTATGGTAGCGTACACCGTCACTCCATGCACCAGACAGCCATACATACATACATACACACACACACACACACACACACACACACACACACACACACACACACACACACACACACACACACACACGCACACACACACACACACACACACACACACACACACACACACACACACACACACACACTGTGTAGACCACAAATGTCATACACATACAGATAGCTGATGTGTGTGATACACAAACCACACCTGCCTACGTCATGCTTTCCACACTGCAGTATGTACAGATGTCTACAACAGTGTACAGGGGTGTGTAACAATCGGGATGTATTCCCCATCATATGTGGCATATATGGTTACACATGCAAACACACTTGGCAGTACTGTGAATGATACACCTGCTAAATGATGATACGTCTGACAGACATGCAGCAGTATTGGCCGCATTATGTGTACCAACGCTATGTCCGGCAATTGTGCTGCTATATGCACATGGGAGGATGTAAGTGTTACAGGTGTCAAGTGACATACAGTTGGTAACACCCGACTGCTGTGTAGGTTTTATGTCTTCACCGTCAAGTAACAGTAACATTGCGTACTGTTTGCACATGTAATGGTAAGATGGCATGTGACACACCTGTGAGCCATCCCCGACGAACATCCATCTACACAGATGGATCACCACTTTATGTACACAGATCCATCCATACCTGATGTACATCCTACCATACTGTCAGTATGTCACCATATACAGGTGTTAATGATGGGGCTGCATTGCAAATGCATGTCATAGTTAGGCACAGATGAGTTACTTACATCAGCTACTGCGCATACATGGTAGCTGCATGCACACTACAGTTTGTACATGTGTGTTGGTCCTACATGCCTGTCATGTAGCCATGTTTGTATGCATTGCAATTGCTGGACATGTGTGTTGACATACATAACACATGAACTGTTGTATGATATGATGGGTATCATGGGTAACTAGTACAGAGGGAATGTGTCCTCGGTCAACATTGCTACCTCATGTACTGTTAGCATTCAACAGCTATGGACGCACCTTCCATTTGTGTGCGTATGATTGCTGTAGCCACTTGTCTGCACGGAGGACAGCAAAAGCTATGCTATGTACATATGTGTTGTGTGTGTGGTCCATTAACATATCCACTGCAATTACATGTATGACATATCCAAACGTATGTTCATTAGTGTACAGCGACAGTCATCTGTCACAGCTGTGTAAGACCCAGGGCCCCTGGTATGTGTAGAGCCGACCTGGTTATGTACAGTGGTATCATTGCAATGCATAACACATGATGGAACCCTGTCAGTACATGTGTAGTCTGCACAGTTGCTGTACACCTATGTACAGTCCACTGGTCATGAGTCACATGTTGTTGGGTTGATGTATGGCTGTGTATTGCTGGTCAAACGACATGGTTATGTCTGAGGGCTACATTGTAGACTGCGGTGTGTACCTCTGTGATCTGCACCTCAGACATCTGTGATGGCTCCCGAGTGTGTACTGGTCAATACATGTGAGTGGCCTTCATGTACATTGGGACAGTATTGTGCCCTTCCGTGTTTAGTATCTGTGTGCATGCAAGATGGCCCTTTGCAACTGCTAAGTGTGTGAGCATGCCCAGTACGCCATTGTGTAGCTGGACACACAATACATTCCAAACTGCGCCCTTACGTGTTTAGAATCTGTGTGCATGCAAGACGGCCCTTTGCAACTGCTAAGTGTGTGACCATGCCAGTACACCTTTGTGTAGTTGGACACACAGTACATTCCAAACTGTGCCCTTATGTGTTTAGAATCCGTGTGCATGCAAGACGGCCCTTTGCAACTGCTAAGTGTGTGAGCATGTGGACCCAGTACGTCATTGTGTAGTTGGACACACAGTACATTCCAAACTGCGCCCTTATGTGTTTAGAATCCATGTGCATGCAATACGGCCCTTTGCAATTGCTAAGTGTGTGAGCATGCCCAGTACGCCGTTGTGTAGATGGACACACAGTACATTCCAAATGGATGTGTGATACTAAGCATGTGGGCATGGCCAGTGACACCTTGTGTCGGTGATGTGCCTCTGTGTATGGGCATGGCCATCGACATCCTGTATAGCGATGGTGGACATCCAGGCAACAGATGTCCATTTTCAACATTACGATGTATGCCTACATTGAACACACTGGTTGACTGTCTTGCAGGGTGTACTGTTTGTGGCACGTCCCGTATCTATGTAGCATTGTTGTAATGCTCCATAGATATTTGGTTGCCCCGATCACACCACTGTCGTGTGTTTGTCTATGGCTACCTTGGGACAGTAATATGCTTCCAGACTGCTCACTCTCTATACATTCCCTATCGGCGTCCTTGCCTTTGGGGATGATGTCAACCACCTAGACATATGCCTCTGGGAGTGCTGTGTTCAGTAATCTCGGTAGCACATTCTGTAAATGAGTAATGCTGTAGTGTGATAAGGTAGTTAGGTGTATGTTCGACTCCCAGTCCTGCCAAGTATGTGTCTGTGTGTGTGTGTGTTTCCAGCTGCCTGGGGACACAGTATTGCTTTTAGATGCCTCACACCACATACATTCCCTATCAGCATCTTTGCCTTTGCGGGTGATGTCACCCACCTAGAAGTATGCCTCTGGGAGTGCTGTCTTCTGTAATCTTGGTAGCGTGTTCTGTAAATGCGTAATGCTGTAGTGTGATAAGGTAGTTAGGAGTATGTTCGACTCCCAGCCCTGCCAAGTATATGTGTGTGTGTGTGTGTGTGTGTGTGTGTGTGTGTGTGTGTGTGTGTGTTTCCAGCTGCCTGGGGACCCAGTAATGCTTTTATACACCTCACACCACATACATTCCCTATGGGCGTCTTCACCTTTGCTGATGATGTCACCCACCTAGAAGTATGCCTCTGGGAGTGCTGTGTTCAGTAATCTCAGTAGTGCGTTCTGTAAATGCATATTGCTGTTGTGTGGTAAGGTAGTTAGGTGTATGTTCGACTCACAGCCATGCCTGTGTGTGTGTGTGTGTGTGTGTGTGTGTGTGTGTGTGTGTGTGTGTGTGTTTGTCCAGCTGCCTGGAGACACAGTAATGCTTTTAGATGCCACACACCATATACATTCCCTATCGGCGTCTTTGCCTTTGCGAATGATGTCACCCACCTAGAAGTATGCCTCTGGGAGTGCTGTGTTCGGTAATCACGGTAGCACGTTCTGTAAATGCGTATTGCTGTAGTGTGGTAAGGTAGTTAGGTGTATGTTCAACTCCCAGCACTGCCAAGTGTGTGCCTCTGTGTGTGTGTTTCCAGCTGCCTGGGGACACAGTAATGCTTTTAGATGCCTCACACCACATACATTCCCTATTGGCATCTTTGGCTTTGCGGATGATGTCACCAACCTAGAAGTATGCCTCTGGGAGTGCTGTGTTGAGTAATCTTGGTAGCGCATTCTGTAAGTGCGTATTGCTGTAGTGTGATAAGGTAGTTAGGTGTATGTTCGACTCCCAGCCCTGCCAAGTGTGTGCCTCTGTGTGTGTGTGTGTGCATTTCCAGCTGCCTGGGGACACGGTGATGCTTTTAGATGCCTCACACCACATACATTCACTATCGGCGTCTTTGCCTTTGCGGATGATGTCACCCACCTAGAAGTATGCCTCTGGGAGCGCTGTGTTCAGTAATCTAGGTAGTGCGTTCTTTAAATGCGTAATGCTGTAGTGTGATAAAGTAGTTAGGTCTGTGTTCTAATCCCAATCCTGCCACATGTGTGTGTGTGTAAGTGTGTGTGTGAGTTTCCCGCTGCATGGCAACAGTGCATTGCTTTTACACTATTCACTCTCCATAGAATCAGTACAGTGTCTTTGCCTTTGATGCTGATGCTAGCAAGCTAGACGTATGCCTGTGTGAATGCTGTGATCCAGTAATCATGGTAGCGCATTCTGTAAATGCATAATGCTGTAGTGTGATAAGGTAGTTAGGTCTGTGTTCTGATCCCAACCCTGCCAAGTGTGTGTGTGTGTGTGTGTGTGTGTGTGTGTGTGTGTGTGTGTGTGTGTGTGTGTGTATCTATATACATATACGCAATGTAGATAGATATAGATATGTATGTGGATATTAGCACTATTGAATGTGCTGCATTATCTGTACGTGATCACCTTTGATATATGTAAATCTGCTATGGCTCTGTGATAGTGCACATACTGTGTGCTGTAGAGATCCTGGGTTATAGTTGTGTAGTGACCAGTTATTTTGTTGCTAGGTATTACAAGGGACATTGAAAACAATGATAGTACAGCACATTTAAATGGTTGTGTGCACATCTCAGCAACAGTCAGCAGTGGTTATTACTTTGGAGGATGAGTATGGCTCATATAACTATGTATTAACTGACAATACTATGCAAATCAGGTTAACATTACTGACTCCCGTTTATCCACAGGTTGTGATACAGATCCCAAGAATGTATGTGTATACATTGAAAGGTGCAGGACTGGAATATTATTGAATGCATGGAGGGGTGTCCATGGCCAGTAATGGTGATCTGTACAGCCTGGCAGGTACGGTCTGTGACTGTCCCACAACCTCCTGTATATGGCTGACACATGCTGAAACTGTGTACATGCAGAAACACCATACCCTGTGCATATGATGACAACTGTGCCACAACTTGTAATGTGTAACATTGATGCAGGAACAGACTAACATGGTGCTGATGTACAGGGTGGCTTTATAGCACTGTATTAATGTTAAAATGTTGTTAACACAAACTGTGATATCCTTCTAGGTGTATGTAAACAGGCATGATGCATTGCACCTATGACCATCAATGTAGTATAGTTTACAGCACAGTTAATTCTGAAGATTTATTATCCATCCATGTGCCATTTGACTGACGTGTGTAGTATTGGCAGCATGTGTTTCAGAGTGTGCAGTATGTGGGCGATGTGTGTAGTACAGATTTATACATGCTTACAAATGCGTACACTGGCTTACATGACATTACACGGGCTTCAACATTCTTACACAAGCTTACTCATTCTTCAACGCGCACACACAGGCTGACACGTGCGTACACATGCTTACTCAGGCTTACAGGCGCACAGGCACGAACACACTGTAAGCAGGTTTGCAAGAAACTTCAGTGATATCCATGGCATACACCGTCAGTTTCCTGACTTTACCTAGGATAAATCATAATACACCTCCTCCACTGATGAGTAACTGACAGCAAACATGTGACACACTGCTCCAATAAGATTACAGTGTTTTAGACATACACACTCATGATGTCACCTATCTTCTACTCTGATAGTCCCCTCAACCTACTCTTACACTGTAGTGGCTTGGCCCACATGGCACGACAAATTGCGATTCACTATCCTCAGCCTCAATTGCATCGGATTGCATACTAATGCTTGGTTACATCTCTGACAGAGCACTTCCACACATAGCAACCAGTACTCAGTAGCCATGTTGTCTTCAGCTTGCCATTCACCTGCATGGTGAACTAACTTTTAACTAAAATTACAATTTGTATGTATATTTTAAACATTTTTCTTGTTTTGACAGCGCAGCGCATTTTCGTGCCGCTGCACTATGCTTAAACACCGGAGATCGGGGGAGGATAAATAGAGTTTTATTAATTTCCAATGGAAAGAAATGACACTGGCCTTATATTTGGCCATTGGCATGCTTCTTCAACTAAATTCATCCTTTATTTGCAGCTGACATTGCTCCATTTAGCTACTTGCAGAACGTAACTTGGTTAACATCCGGGTACATTTCTGCACATAACTCTACTCTTGCACGGACAGCTTACTGTTTCATGTATCGCAAATTTACATCATTTGCATAGCTTTCACCTACAAATGGGGTAATTTGCATATCCTAACATTGTCCGTGCAACGTTCCTTTTAGGGGCTGTCTTACACTCCCCTACAGGATATTGCGGAATAGCTCGGCAGACATCTTTCCTTGCTCTACTCTTACTCTACTCGTACACGCAGGCCAAGGCTCCATGAATCCTGGCCTAAGCTTTACTGTGTGCTAATATGTCTATTTGTGGAGTATGCATGGCTGTAGGTAAGTTTTGACCTGCTACGTCTGACATTTCTACAGAGCAGCACCCACTTTCATCATTTGTAAAGGTGACAGCCCTATAGGTACTATATATACAGCTGTGACATTTGACAAGTCAACACATATCTGTGGTCAATACTAAACTGACTACGTCAGCGCTTTTCATACCTTCAGATTTTTCTTGTAGTAGTATAGTCGATAATACTGTTTCCTATAACATGTATCTGTTTCTGATACAAGCTATATCATTTTATTACAACACACAAGAAGAAATAACAGGCCAGATGCCATCACATTCCTTTTGCAGGACACACCCACCCAGAGTGTTGGGTTCTTCACAAAAGCAGGTGCTAATCAAAACATATTATGCTATCATCTACCTTATGTGTTTGCCAGTATTTGCACTTTCCATCAGTGGCAGAACTCACATGCGAGTGTGGGAGACTGAACACTGTATTGAGGACACTGCATAACACCCTGAGGGACACATTTATTTTGTTTCTATTAACCTTCCACATTGACTATCACAGGGCATAAGTATTCATTCACATTTATCGAGGTACATGTTTTTGACTTATACATGTTTTGTCATTTGTTATCACGTCTTTCTTCACACCTGTCCACCTAATATAACTAGTTCTGTACATTTATTTAGGACAGGGTTATCTTCATACCTCTCGACTGTCTACATTTTGGGTAAATGTCCCGAACTTAGACTTATAATGTTGTTCCTTTTTCCATAATATTGTGCCTTTCTGGTAAATTAGTGGCAAGTCATTAAGGACTGTGAGGTTAGATAATAATGACAGACATTAGTATTTTATAATTAATAGCCCTCAAAACATTCATACTAATGAATTATCCATTATTCTATCAATGTTCTAACTTTGTAAGAGGAATATTTAAAATAGTCCCTATTTGTACTTATTTTAATATGCCTTTGTCCAGATGTCATATTCTGAAAGGTGAGAGGTATGGTTACCATCTTATTCGTACGCATGTACGTCCATGATAATTGCTTACATGACACTGATATAAGTCCCTACATCTTCCCCCAATGGTTTACACAATATCCAGTAGATGGGTCTTCATTTTTGAAAGATATAGGCGTGTGCTGTACCCGCATAGGAATATTAATCACTCCCATGGGGCGGACTTAATAAATCTGTGCCAACCAACATCTAGGCACCTAGGCCCATTATTGCATACCCATGATTCCCATACCTGACACACCTCCACAGTAGTCATAAGACATATTTAATGTGAGCGATAATAAAGTATGAAGACACTTCTAAGCACTATCCACTCTCCGTGTATCGGGACATATGTCATACATTCTGTGACCCCATGTGTTATTACCCTTGCACAAGCTACTGTTGCATGTACAGCTATATTGTAGCTGCGGATGTGACTTTCTTTGCTTCAATCATTACAGGACGGTGCCTGTAGTGGATCAATTTTTGGGGTCCTGCAAAGGACACCTATATCCATGTTTAAAGAGTAGAACTTGCAGATCTGGCACACTGGTACTTTCCGGCAATGGTTTGGAAAGCAGCAGTGTATTTACCTTTTTGCATGTCTGTATGTCTATCCATAATAGCTATGATGTAACCTATTTATGTACATGTGTTATATCTACAAGGACATATGTTTATATGTTTGTTATGTATATATCAATTAATGTATTGTGTGTGTATATATATATATATATATATATATATATATATATATATATATATATATATATATATATATATATATATATATATATATATATATATATATATATGTCTGTACATTCTTTATTTCATATATTTATTTAGTTTAAGTCTGTGGATATGTATCTATACACAAATATATGTATCCATATATAGATATATAAATAACGTGTAGAAAACAGTATTCATTTGCTATGCTGTGAGTGGATTACACATGCGCAGGCGCATTAACATATCCTTATTGTGGGTTACATATGTTTACTAAGTCTTTGTGCTTATGTGGGCTTTATTAATTGTGACGGTACCAGTAAAATATCTGTAATCTGGTTAATGGACATATGCGAAACACACATTCACCTTTACATATTTAAATGTCTTTACAGACAGACGCATCCATTACACTTTAAAATTATATGTGCTCTAGTCGTAGTTGAACCGGGACTGCATTCATGTTGGCTGGATGCTGTAACCACTATACTATTGGTGTTCTGACTCATTTATATGCATACCCATAGTACATAGCTACATTAACATATGCCTCACCGCTTCACTTACAACACAGGCATCCATTCTCCTGCTGGGAAAAACGCGGTACTACATATTACACATTCCCTATTCTCTACTGCTCTGGACCCAAGCTGCATATTTAATCACTCCAAGGATATGCAGAACTCCAAGGCTTATAGTCCTGGCACATACAAGTCTTTGATTGTCAGGTTGTTCATGTGGTGATCTGGGTTTAGGCTTGTCCACCTGGTGAATGAAACTGCCCTGCCCGAGTTCAAATGTCAGACAAAGCACATGGACAATTTGTCCATTTTATAAATATTTACCTGTGTTTACAGACACAGGTGTTTCGGCACCTCTCAGCAGCTTTTTATGTTGGCAATACATAATATGGGTGGGGGTGGTTACAATACATAATCCACGGTGAGGGGTGTTCCCATTCACATTTGACTATTTCCTGTATGCATTCATACGAGGATTATTATTTTGGACATGAATTAACTACAGGTATGCGGTAATACAGTAAACAAATGTGAAGGTTTGTTACTGTAAATATGTACGGACCTCTGTAATACACTGTTGTTTTCTGGCAAATCAATAGCTAATCATTAAAGACTGAAGTCAGAACATAATGACAGACAGTTGAGTTTCAGACTTCATACTCTTCAGGAAATTAATGCCAATGTACAAACTGTTATTCTATCAACTTTCTAAGTTTCTAAGAACAATCTTTACAAATTTCCCTACTTTTGGGCCTTTGCCCCACTTTTATTCACAGCTTTGTCCAGATATCTTGCTCTCAGAGGTTGACAGGTATGGTTGGTCACACCTACACACATTACTTGTCCCTCACACAGTAGATCAGGGTTATCCTGTTTACATCAGTGCCTTCATCACCCTTATACCATTTGCCACTATGCGAATGTGTGCAATATATTCTCCCGCTTATTTGTGTCGGGACACGTGCGTCACGGGCAGGTGTTTGATCCTGGGTAGTAGGTTATGCATGACCACTTAGGGCTGGACAGTGTTGTGCACCTCTAATGCACATTACAACTTTTGTCCAGATATCTACAGGACTGGACTTCATATCTTCCGTTCTAATGTTTACACAGGTTACGTATGCCATGAGGGATATCCAAAAATTGGACCGATCCAAAACAAGCGAAATAACGAACATCTTTTTGGAGTTACAAAAATGTGCTGAGGGCTTTACATGCAAGGGGTACATAGTGTGCAATCCTTCAACTGCCTAGGGTGACACTGCCTACTACATATGCGTCGTGGTCACTATGTGTAGCTGTGGCTGCACCAAACCAGTAGGCCAAGTACAGCTGGATTTGGTGGATGTCCAGGTACAGGAGCAGGTTGTGTGATGTGGAGGGGATGCTGGGTAGTCCATTATGCACCCAGGTGTGTTGCATTTGTTATGGCCAGTTCCATCAGGACCAATCTGTGGGTATGTGCCGGTGACATATCTATACATTTGTATCGCACATTTCAATATTCATATGTTTGTCGGATTGTGTTCTACAGTATGGCCTGTCTGCTTGTATTGCAGCTGTTTATACATGTGTTTGTGTTTCTTTCAGCTTCACCCACTGCTCCCTCATACACCTCCGGTTCACCTATTCTGCATACGACACAGTATCGCCTTGGAGGATTGTACCATTACCCATCCACCCCACACACACAGATTCCTCACACCCCATACATCACTGCTTTGGTTGTTGGCCCATGACACGGCCAGAGTAACACATTGAATACCCTACATGTGTCAGGTACCTGTATGGTTGTGTGGACTACCCTGCCATGTTTGCTTTCCACATGCTATACCTTTACACACATAGGTACACTTCCATACTTAACTTTCATTACATGGTTGGTATACCCGGGTACTACCCGTTCGACTGTGACATATCCTGACAAGTTTGGCTTGTACCGCTGACTTCCGGATTTTGGCAGCCTGTTGTACTCATTGGTTGGATGCCACCTTTTACTATGTCCAGTATGGATATCTTCCGTACACATATCCGACTGTAGTGAACAACACCTCCACACAGTTGACGGTAGGGTTGCCACCTTTTCAATTGGCCAAAGTGGGACATTTTTGGTACAAACAACACATTTTACAGGCTGACACATACCCATGGTCAGTACACAGGATAGAACTTAAAATTCTTGCCTATATAAAAGCTTATTCTTGCAGCATTTTAGTTGCTTATTCTGTTTCTTATAACATTTATGTAATTTAGATACAGAAAAACTGTTTAATGCAACTATTACATAACGTATAGGGAATAATTTTGTCCTATAATCTCAGGACATTTGCCATTTTTACAAGTTTTTGTCAGGACACAACTGCCCAAAGAGGGACTGTCGCTCACAAAGTGGGACAGGTGGTAATCCTAGTTGACGGTACGGATAATACTGTTCCTTTCAGCCTACATGTGTCCTTATTGTTGTAGCTGTTTATATGCTCCTTCTGTTTCGTTTACATGCTTATTCTATTTCCTATCACATTTGGTATGTGACATACGGACATACCTTTTGTATGTGACTATTACATGCCTTGTGGGATATGATTTTGGACATACAGTCGCTAGATATGTACATTTCTCATGTATTTTGGTATGGACACATCTGCCCAGCTGTGTACCCTCCCTCACATTATGGGTCAGCTGGTGACCCTCACCATTGGGCTGGACATACCTACTGGCGGCTTGCTAACATACGATGCATTTCACTTCCACTTGGTATGGCTATCTACAATGCATTGGACTACGGCCGCATGGTCTTCCATGTCATTTGTTCATGGGATAGGGACCCGTTATTCCCTACCGTGCATTTGTGTTTGCTTGTTCACTTTGTGTTCGCAGATACTTTCTTGCTTGCTTTGCATACGTTTCAGTATCCATGGACACTGACAGATGTGATTACTATCTTGCAACTTGTTATATGCAAGCATTTTAGATTGCACGTCGACAGCTGCCATTTCCACGCCTCCGTGCGGTACTTCGACATGCCCTATACACTCACGTTCCTTTCCTGTGCAAGTGGCTGTGTCGGCAGTGCACCTTCATTAATATGCATTTGGCGCTACTGTGCTATCTTCACGTCGCACTGTCGGTGCAAGCGTACCGCCGTCCTTGCACCGAGCTTCATGAATCCGGGTTCCAGACTCCAGGAGGCCCTGGACAATGGTTCTAGCAAAGTCTGTTCTGTGACTGGAAAAGAAATTCTGTTTGTAATGCTTAATAAATGTATGTACAGAGAACCAGGTTGTTGTATCTACAATTCTTCCTTTCCAGAAAGCTTTCAAAGAAACCAACACCCTTGTCAAATGGGAACTGACCCTACCTAAAAGTGGCTTATTATGGTGAGCGTAACAAAAAAGCAATAGCATGAGACAGGGTCTATAATATAACAGTGAATGCTTAAAATAGTGAAGGTTGTATAATCGACCCAAAAAAATGAAAACACAATATTCCGAACAAATGGAACAGCGACTTTTTTCCCTGGGAAAAAAATTGCTGTACCGCAAAAAAACAAAAAAAAAAACAAAAAAACCCAAAAAAAACAAAAAAAATAAAACTAACACAAAATAAAGTGGGGAGCGTCACCCCCCCACACTCCCCTACTTAAATATACCAACTCTGAGATCGCACCACAGTGGAGGAAATGGCAATGTCCTGAAAACGGCCCAGTGATTTTTTTCCCTGAGAAAAAATCGTTGTTCCTTGTCTTCGGGATTTTGCCGTTTTGACATTTAGCTGGTGATTAAACAGCATTTGCTATATTAAGCAATTGCTTACTTAATAGGGAACCCATAAGACAACCACCTGGATACAGTTATCTGTGACCTTGTCTGTACTTTGCAATTACCCTCATAGCAGACAAATAGCTGATCAGCAAGTATTCGAACAACAGGTGTTCGAATACTTCATATTTTGGCAGGTGATGTGAGCGAACGTTACCATTGCGAATGGACTGTGCATTTGCAATTCTAACGTTTGCTCATGTGAGGGGATCGAGGTACAGTGCGGTTAGGGAAATACATCCCTTTCCTCACTGTAGTGCGATCTCGGAGTTGGAATATTAAGTTGGGGGTGGGGGGGTGCAGCCCCCCACAGGGGGGTGCAGGGGGGCTTGCCCCCCCCTGCATAACTGTGTGTTTAGGCTGGTTAGGTAGGTAGTTACGGGATGGGTGGGAGTGCTGTGTATTGCCAAAAATGTCGCGAGCAACATTTTCGACAATACACCGCTGTTTTCGACGACTTTAGGTAAATTCAGAAATGTTCATTTCCGATGTATAAATTCGAAAATGCAGACACGTTTTGTTCTGATTTTCGAATTTATGATAGTAAACCATATATATATATATATATATATATATATATATATATATATATATATATATATATAATTTTTTTTTTTTACTTAATTTTTGGTTCAGAAAGGGAGACTGGAAGATAAATAGTCTGGCTTAAAGTAAACTCTGAGACTACTTTAGGCATAAAAGAACAATTAATTCTCAAGGAAATCCTGCCCATGTGAAAAATGTAGTAGGGTTGACACAGCATGTGTTTATAACTCAGGCACTTTCCTAGGAGATAGCAAAGTAATGAGAGAAACAGTTTTCCTTGTTAGAACCTCAATTCAGCCCAATGAGCTGGTTGAAATGGAGACAGAATAAGCTTTTCAAGTATGAAGTTGAGATCGTAAGGATGAACAACCTGTTTCATAAGAGGATATAAATGCAACGCCCATTTCAAAAACTGCCTGACTTAAGTGTGGTTAGAAAGGGGGAACAAAGGGCAGATAATCAGAAATGGCTGCCAAATTCACTTTGATAGAGGAATAAGAAAGGGCAAAGAACAGCCGAAACTCACACAAATAACAAAAAAAACAGAAATTGATAGATCATATATATCTATATGTAGATGCATGTACATATATATATATATATATATATATATATATATATATATATATATATATATATGAATATATGGATCTACTACTATTCACCGAAAGCACATTTCACTGAAACACATTTCACCAAAAGTTGTAGATGGCCTTTTCCCCATTGTAGTGCGACCCTGGAGTTAGTATATATAGTAAGGGGGGGGTGTAGCCCCCACATATTTTAAATATTTTGAATTATATACATGGATACATGTAATTGCAATATATTACTGTTCTCTGACAATAACATATACATAAAATATGCCCCCACACCCCCCCTTTACTATATATACTAACTCCAGGGTTGCACTACAGTGGGGTAAAGGCCATCTACAACTTTCAATGAAATGTGTTTCAGTGAATTGTGTTTTCGGTGAAATGGGCTTTCTGTGAAATGTGCACTCTAATCACTCTAATTTGATTTTCGGTGAAATGTGCTTTTGGTAAATAGTAGTAGATCCATATATATATATATATATATATATATATATATATATATATATATATATTTATATCTATATCTATCAATCTGTATGTATATATATATATATATATATATATGTGTGTGTGTGTGTGTGTGTGGTGTGTATATATATATATATATATATATATATATATATATATATATATATATATATATATATATATATATACATATATGGGTCTACTGCTTTTAGTCGAATGACATGATTTCAGGCAGCCCATTTCACTGAAAGCACATTTCACTGAAAGCACATTTGGTCGAATTACAGTTGGTCGAAAATTGAATATAGCCCCTGCCCCCACTCCAGTGTGACCCTGGAGTGAGAATATAAAGTTAGAGGGGAGTGGGGGGCACAGCCCCCCACATTGGGGTGTGTGGGGGCATAGCCCCTCAAATTTTGCAACCAGTTTTTACTGACGTTATATTTTTTAATATATTTTTAATGGATACACATGTATATAATAGTGCATAAACTGCAATTATGTGGGGGGGGACATATGTCGGGGGCTGTGTCCCCCACACCCCCCTTACTTAATATTCTCTCTCCAGGGTCGCACTATAGTGGGCAGGGGCTAAATACCATTTTTGACCAAATGTAATTCGACCAAATGTGCTTTTAGTCAAATGAGCTTTCAGTGAAGTGGGCTGCCTGAAATAATTTTCGACCAAATGAAATTCGACCACATACAGTAGATCCATGTATAATATATATATATATATATATATATATATATATATATATATATATATATATATATATATATATATATATATATGTGCACACACACACACATATATCTATATATATATATATATATATATATATATATACATAGATAGATATATATATATATATATATATATACACACACACATATGGGTTCACTATAGAATCTCGAAATAGTGAAATCTAGAATTTCAGTATTTCGAAATTCTATAGCCGAAAGCTTTAAATCGTGAAACCCCAGAAGCACGAAATTCAAAATCCTGAAGTTTGGAGATTTTGAAATAGCGCTTCTGGTGTTATGGTGTGTGAATGGATAGGTGTAAGTTCAGGTAAGTATGTATGTGTAAGTGTGTTGGATAGGGGCTTTGTTGTATGTTAGTGCGTGCTGTGGCATGTGTGTGCAAGGGGCTATGAGATGTGTGGGTGTGAGTTACCTTTGTGTGTGTGATTGTGCGATTGTGCTATCTTGGAGTTAGTATATATTAGTAGGGGTGGTGTGGGGCTGTAGTGTAGGATTGTATGTTTGATTTTGGGGGGACATTGTGTACATGTATGTGGTGTATTTGTAGTGTAGGCCTGCGATTTTAAATTTCTCGGTTCTCGGGTATCGGAATTTAAAGCTATCGGCTATAGAATTTTGAAATACTGAAATTTGGGATTTCAGTATTTCGAGATTATATAGTGAACCCATATATATATATATATATATATATATATATATATATACATATGTGTGTGTGTGTGTGTGTGTGTGTGTGTGTGTGTGTGTGTGTGTTTGGCTACTTTTGTTGAATGGTGCTATGCACAACATACGTTTAGTCGACTAAACAGATGGTTGATACCCATCAACAAAAACTACAGATCAGACAATTCTCACTGTTGGGGAATTTGCCCTTTCCCCTAGAATTGTGTGTTCTTGGTGTTAGAATATATAATTAGCTGGATAGTATGGGGTGCAGAGGGGCTTTCTCGCCCAGCACAAGCAATGTTTTCTTTTGCATTTTGTGGTAAAGTTTTTCCATGCACCACGATTGATGCTTTGTGCAGGTTTAATAGCATATAGACATGCAAAATGTTGATCATTTGGAGTCAACATTATGCACCTTGATATGAGCACTGTTTAACAAAAGTAAGTATTGGATCTACTTTTAATTTACAAATTACTGAAATACCAAACCTGACAATACCGAGATGAAAAAGCTGAAAGGTCATAACAATAAAAAGTCAGAAGATCACAGGGAAGTAAATACTGTGGGAAGAAATAGCCAGGGAATTGTTATGGCTAGACTTGTATAGGCCCTAGTGCCAATACCCTAGTACCAACCTATGAAACTATGAACATCTTACATCACTGAACTACCATTATATTTTTGTATGCAGAATGCAGTGTAGTCCAGACTGCTAAGTATACCCTCAATTTAGTGCGATCTCCGAGTAGTGATATATTATTTGCAGGGGGTGTGGGGTGCAGGGGGCTTGTCCCCCTGCATAAACATTAACATTAGTTGTTATAATGTTAAATAGTTGTTTAAAATTATTTAATTTATAGTTTTGTTTGTTTGATGTTGCTTATAATGTGGCAGTGTTACTTTAACATTTTCTGATGTGCTTATCCAATCAGTGGTAGTTACTTACGTGTTACGTTCCCGGAAGTATCGGCATTTTGTTATAATGAAACGAGCATTACAAAGTATAGTGCAGTTTTTTGATATGTTTACAGAAGTTCTTTTGGATACAGTTTTTACTCTTAGAATGTGTAGAGGTGTAAGCAAAAAAGGAAACATTTGCATTGTATGGTGGTAACAGCAGTTATAGTTAAAAGTTTTCAAAGTAAAATACTCAATGAAGCTAAGAAAGAATAAATATATAGTTTTATTTCTTTTGCATGAAAATGTGGTTTACAGTGGTTTATGCTGAATACTTTAAATATTATTATTTGGAAAGATGTTTTAATATTTGTTTTTATAGAAGTGTATATGGTGTTTGATGTGATAAGTGATGTATGTAGCTTTTTTTTCAGTGTTCTGGGATTCGATATTTTTCATTTTGAATGTAGTTCAAAGTTATAAGATGCAATCTTCTGACTTTTTATTATCATGACATGTTGGCATTTTCATCTCGGTATTCTCAGGTTTGGTATTTTGCTAATTTGAAAATTGAAAGTAGATCCATATGTGTGTGTGTGTGTGTGTGTGTGTGTGTGTGTGTGTGTGTGTGTGTGTGTGTGTGTGTGTGTGTGTGTGTGCATGTCTTTGAGTAGGTGTCCGTCTGTAATCTCAAATGTTTTTTGATTAATTTACAAAATACCTGTCAAAAACACAGAAGCAGAAAACAGTGCAAACTCCCTAAAGGGCTTTAACATGTTTCCTACAGAGAGGACATAATTCTTTCTTAGCTTCATTGAGATTGTTGTTTTATAATTCATAGATTTTTTTTTAGTCAGTGCTTTGCCAAAAACATTTGATCATATGTAATGCAACAATGTGTGTGTGCGTGTGCATTTTATATGTATAGAGTAGGTAAAAATAGCTGTGTGATATAAACGATATATTATACTGTGGTAGTAAGGAAACAAGTTTTGTGAAATGTAATAGACCCGCAAGTCACCTAAGGAGTTTATTAGTGTAGCATACCTGACTAAAACCCTCCTCACAAATGTGTGTATCCGTTTTTGTCCTTTGTCATTTATTTTTGTTCATTTATTTGTTTACATTTTTTCATTATTCTGTATCCTGTGGGTTTGGACTATTTTTCTGGTGCAATTGTGCTTGGACACTACCTTTTGCTGAATGGTGCTATGGTATGGTGATTCTAGGTTACACTAAGTACGTTTTTTTTTTGTAGGATATTTTTTAATTCATTGTGGCATGATTTTTTTGGGACTTTAGCATCTTTATTTGCTATTCAAATTTCAAGACATGGACAGTTTTCACAAGTAAAATAAAATGAAAAGATGTCTTTGTGCTCAGACAAACAGATAGTGCCTCTGGGTAATCTTTTTCTTGGACTTTCATGGCAACTTGTCTTTGAGGCACTCCATGTCCTTAATCGTAGCATTAGTATTATTTTTCCTGCACCTGCCATAAACTTCCTTCAAAATACAGATTAAGATGTTCAGTAGCATTCTTTGCCACTGCTTTCATATACTTATTCCACAAAGATGTAAGAGCCACCACAACTTATCTACCTGTCCACAGCAATGCCTGGTAAGATTTCATTTATTTATTTATTTATTTATTTACTTACTTACTTACTTACTTACTTAATTCTTCTGTTTACTGGGCAACAAAGCCCATTTTTAGTGGAGACCCGGGGAAAATAGCTCCAAAGACATGGCAAAAACAGAAAAATTTAGTGGTACAGTATCATGATCCCTTATATAGTCAGCATTGAGTATTGTCAACAATGTAAAATTAACACCAGAGACCTTAAAACTTGCATTGCTTCTGCATATAAAATAAATGTCAGGACTGAAGACAAGCAGGAAGTGAAAAGGCTTTCCAATAAAGCTGATGATCTCAAAGGCAGTCCACAGAGCATAATCCAGAGTTGTTTGGCATACAGGAAGAAGTGCCTGACATGCATTACTTTGAATTTTCTCTTTTTTGTTTTGATTTACTAGTGACTGACACCTTGCGACCAAGGCAAAGAGAATGTTACTTAATGCACAAAGTGTGCCCTGTGAGCAAAATGTACACACACTGAATTATCATGCTAAGTTTCTTAACTACCTGGAGAAAATGGACATGCTGTGCAATCTTTCAAGAATCTTCCATGAACAAAACAGAAGACTATACATTTGATTTCTGTAAGCAACAAGATATATACAAAATGTGTATACTGTTAATGACAGCTTGCAGTAAATTTAGATCCAAATAGTCTTCAACTTTGCATGTCATGTGTGGTGACTCTTGGCTGACATAATCTAACACAGATATTACTGCAAGATGGCTCTCACATCTGCTCCCTGATTTGTTCAACATGCCAATGCATTAAAGGTTAGTATAATGTTTTATATGTCAGTTTAGACATGGGACATTGTGCTGTGTTTTGCTAGAGTGCCATGCAATAAAGTAATCTTTTCAGTTTTTTTGGAATGTAAGTAGTACCTGGAAGAATTGCCTTTTCTTAGAAGATGGGTATTCATGCTATTGTGGCTGGGTATACAGTGGAATCCACAGCATATGTCATGTCAACATCTTTTGCAGATACAGTGTTAAAAAGTGGGAGTGCTTTTCAGTGGTTGAAGACAGGCTCATTTTAGCCTAAAGAACAAGCAGACAGGAAGGTATAATCAGAAAATGCAGTTATGCAGGTTTGCTTACAGAAAAAAACATCACATGGACTGTAATATACTAACTGTTTTGAAGTCTGGGAGTGGTTACTTTCTAAATGTTTCCCAACATGTATGCAATTTTTATTGAGGTCAGCTTCATATAAATACCTATTTGTACATAGCAGTAAATACAAGATCTGCCACGTTGCTGGGAATTTACACTTCAGTTTAAAGCACTTGATAAGATGCTAGTTCGTTTGATGTCTGTAGACAGGGGATGTCAATTTCCTAATATTCACAATGAAAGCTTCAACGGAGATGGACATCTGTAACTTTCTACAGAGTCTTAATTATGTGGCTTTCAGCTGAGCAGTTGGCGTGGAAGAAACCACCGGGGCTGACTGACAGTGTTAAAATACAGTGAGGCAGACTTTTTGGAACTTTTGTAGCTCACGTTTCTTGCAAATTGTAGCTAACAGTGTCAGATGATGAAATTAATCATTAGGTCAGAAGCAGTATTTATAACAGCAAGGTGATCTCCACAAATACCTGCATGTGCATGAATGCATAACATGCCTATAAGTGTCATTGCCTTTGGCATGTGGATGATTTGATGCCAGTCGGGTGTATGTAGATTATATCTTTTGTGGCTGGTTCATAACTTGAGCTATAGATCCAACTAATATGAGGAAGGATTACTTTAAAGGTAGTAGTTCTTTAGCATTAATCTCTTTCTCAAGCAGGTAGGAAGTCTCTTTTCATTCTGTTTGTTTATGGGTGAATGGATATGAAGCTATTCTGGAGAAAGACAGCTGAATTACCTTTATTGATGTAGTATAATGGCTCTACAGAGCTGTCCACTCTTCTGATGGGGTAGAGCAGATTAGTAGCCCTCCAACCCTTGTCTGCCTTCTTCTTGCTCCTGTGGGCAGCTTTTCCAGTGAGAATATCACTGCAATAATCTATTAATACTGGACCTTTTGGGAGGTGCCGGTTTCATGTGGAATACTTTTCAAGACTGTCTGCTTAGATATCTAATTGCATTGTCCAGTTTTGTACATCTCTTGTCTGTGTAAACCCCAGATAATATTTTATGTATATCTTTTACTTACTAGGTGTTGAGCTGCTTATAGCCTACTTGCTTTCAGCTGAATGTCCATCTGTATATTCCATTGCAAGGCACTTAAACATATAGATTTTGTCTGCAAATATACTTTCTATGACTCTGTGCACTTATGGAGGCAGTATATTTCCAGTCCTGTGGTGTGTGGGCAGGGTCCGAACATTGCAATGTGTAGGGTGGCTTAACCCCTGATAAAAATATTTTTTAAAAACTTGCTGTCGATAGAGAGTGTACTACGAGTCAAGTATTTTGCAGCAAATCGGTAAAACTTGAGCAGTAAATATAGATGATCCATATTTTACAAAGTTTATATGGCATAATAGGGAGGGAAATTCTCCAGAGATACTGGGCCTGTATCAGAAGGAAACAAACTGACTTGCATAGGAAATCTTTCTTCCTCTTTTTTTGGGATAAAGCTTTATAGGTAGTTACTAGGTATGCAGTCCACAACAACACTGAGGAGTCTAGTCCAAGTTCCCCAAAGCTTAACAGGTTATGTGACTTTCTCAAGGGAACATAATGGGCAAAGAAAGACCGACAGAATCAAACCCTACATCACATGAAGCAGCTTGTTAATAGCTCATAACCTTAGTCCTCTACACTAACTGTCAACCTATTTAGTTTTCTAGAGTAACATTATGACCTTATTAGTATAACACAGAATATTATTGGGCTTCATAATAGGTAAAAGAGAGTCAGAGCTTGTTTGCATCTTAATACTTGATCCCAAAGAAATGTTTCATGCAACAGTCTTACACTGCACTTGGGTAACAGAGTAACAGGCTGAACTTCAAGCATTTAAATGCAGAGGGTATCACCATGCCTGTGATCACAAAGCACCAGTAATTACTTCACTCTCTAGCTAATGCTAGGGTGATGATAAAGATCTTACCTGTGATGTGGAGGGTAGAGGGTAGAATGGTACTCATGTTGGACTAAATGGAGTAAGGTGTGTGATGATCAGCAAGGTTAGTATAGCCATTGAAAGGTGGGTTATGCTGCTTTCTCAGCTAGTCCTTTAATCATTCCTCATTACCCCTCAGGGCTTGAAGCATCAAATAGCACAAACAATTAAATAAACTCAACAGATCTATTAGCACTGACCCTAGCAGAACCTATGCATATAAACAGTACATGCACACATCTATGTTCTATAAGTCACAAATTGTGATACCTTTTTTAGCTTTAGTCTGCCTTTTTTCAATGGCTGGGAAAGTTTATATTTTTACCAGGTGGTCCTCCGATCACTCTGTACTGTTTCAGATGCACCTGAAGGTAGATTTCCTAGAGGTTGATTATAATGCCTGCCTGCTCTGTCTGGTGGACTTTGCTGAGAAGCTCACCAAGGCCATGGATGAGGCTAAGACAGTACATACTACCTACCATGACCTGGTCAAGGCATTTGACACAATATCCCACTTGGTTATTACAGATAACCCAACAAAATTGGGCATAAACCTCTACATCACCAGGTGGATAGCCAAATAGGTCATATTCAGGACACATATTTTTACACCATGAGAATCCACATCCAGCAAGAGGCTAGTCACCAGTGGAGTACCAAAGGGGTTAGTGCTGGATCCCCTCATGTTTGGGATATACTTCTCAGATCTCAAAGCAAATGTAGATGGCCTTTGGCTGACCAAGTTTGCTGATGACTGCAAGTCGGGGGCACCCACTGACTCCACAAATGATATTGATATCCTACTGAATGAACTGATACAGACCAATGATCAGTGTCAAAGCCATGGCCTCAAACTAAATGCAAAGAAGTGCATAATAATACCTTTTGGGAAATCAAATACCCCTACAAGTTACAACACTGAAAGCACCCCCCCCCCAGAATGTGGATCCAGCAGTGAGAGATCTGGGTATTCAAATAGATAGTAATCTGAGCTTTGACCACCATATGTACATGGTGGTGAGGAACTCTTTCTGTGTGGCCCAGTTTATAACTACGGGCATGGCATTCTGATCTAAGAATGTCATAGTACCACTGTACTTTGCTATCATCAGACCAGTAATTGAGTACAATGCACCCTTTGTCATGCACCTCACCAGGCACCTGCAACAGTTATGGTATCCTCACAGATTTCTCACCAAAACAATGCAGGGTATAGCCAACATGGTATATGTGGACTGAATAAAAGCCCTATCACTGTATTCATTTTCCTACTGATTACTGACGGGTTTATCTGTGCCTGATCTACAAGACAGTCTGTGATCGAGCCCTGATGGAAATGATGCATATTCACAAAACTAACTGCATGAGTGTTACTCAATCCAAAAATCTAAACCTGATCTCTGGCATGAGTAAATCATACTGGAGAGACAGATATGTGTGCCACTGACATGAAGTAGAGCCCTTTCCAGACCATTTTCAAGCTTTATCTGGATCAATGGATGGGAAATCACACATTCATCCTGGGATGGTGCCCGTGTTCCTTATGGACAGAGGCAGTGTGTAAAAATTGTCAAAACCTCTCTTGCTGACCCTTGGTATCTTTCTCCTAGTGATAGAAAATTGGGTAAAATCTGGGTAAAATTGGCTAGATTTGTAAAGTCTCTTGTGCTGTTAGCCTATTAATCTTCTATGAGCCTATAATGGCAAGTCACTGCTCTATGCATTTGGCTGAGGTGATGGTCCAGACCATTAAGACAACTATTGCTTAGAAGATGCTGGTTATAAGGAGAAATCACACAGAACAGACATGAACTCTGCGTTAGGAAGTATATGCCATAGCAGACCCAGCATTTTTAGGAAAACATCAAAATAGATGCAGTACCATGTATAAAAGGGTTGTGCATTAGTTTTGCAAGTTCAGATTTGGGTGTAGTGTATAGGTTCCCCTGTAGGTGTAGAAAGACTTAGCTTTACTGAAATTTCAGAGAGAAACATAGCTGAATTAACTTGTCTATGCAGGTAATTCAGCTTGTTAGTTTCAAGTGAGACAAATGGGAGGATTATGAATAAAGAGTTGGCTCACAAGTTTGTCCTACAATCAGCTCTTTAAGATATCCCATTTATTAAATATCTAAGCACTGACAGACCATTGAGCCATCCTCTGGAAATAGTGGACTGCTTGTCAGGCTATTACCACAAGTCAAATATAGTTAGGTTGTGTAAGATGCTGATTCTTTTAGAGGTTTACCAAGAGATTATTGACTTCGTGTAGCTGTCTTGCACCATAAAGCAATTACTGGACTGGGTCATATACAAGAAGAGTGTGATGGCAATTAAGTTTCTTTCACTCAAAAGTACTTGTCCCAGATGGGCTTTCTATGTTAGCTAAAAGATGTTTTTCAAACAAGGGAGCGCCTCCTCTATG
>NC_056725.1:1991252166-1991279666 GCF_019279795.1 Protopterus annectens
AATCCCAATCCCTCCGAGCTACATGCTCTAGGGACCTAAACCTTGTCACCACAATAAACAGAACATGCCGGAGGGATAGATTCCTGTCCCAGAGACTTCCCATACTCTGGAATAAACTACTTATCTATATCAAACAAAGTTCCTCATTAGCACTCTTCAAGAAAAATCTTGATGATTGGATGGGAAATAGGCAATTCACCCGGGGGTCACCTCTGCTCGACAGTGGCACAGGAAAATAATTTTCTTGGGTGGCAAAAGCCAGGGTACCTTTTTGGCTGGGCTTGTATAGGCCCCAGGGCCGATAGCCTAGTACCTACCTATGAACCTATGAACTTATAGGTTCATAGGTTCATAGGTAGATACTAGGCTATCTGCCCTAGGGCATTTATAAGCCTAGCCAGAGTATATTTGGCTTCCGCCTCCCTATTAGATTAGCCTACTGTGCCTCTGTAAAGTAGGTCACAGAAGGTACCCTTTTAAGATTAGTTTACTGTGCCTCTGTCTAGCAGGGACACAGGAGAGATCCCAGGGGTGAATTTGCAATTTCCCATCTACGCGTCCAAATTTCGCTTGAAGAGGGTCAGCGAGGGGCTATGTCTAACATTAATTGGGATTCTATTCCAGAGTGAGGGGAGCCTTTGGGAAATGAATCTGTCCCTCCAGCATGTCCTATTTATTTTTGTGCTGAGGTTTATGTCCCTGGAGCATGTAGCTCTAAGGGACTTGGATTTTTTGAGGTGGAGCATGCCCATTAATTCTGGGTTTGACATGGCTTTGTACGTCAGGCATAGATCGCCTCTGAGTAGGCGGTAAGCAACTGAGTAGAGCTGGAGTTTCTTTAGTCAAGCTGCATAGGACATCTGTTTGTAGCCCATGATCCTTTTGGTGAGGTACTTTTGGGGTCTCTCCAGTTGCTGCAGGTGTCGGGTAAGGTACATCCCAAAAGGGGCATTGTATTCAATTACGGGACTGATGAGTGACGAGTAGAGGGGCACAATGATCTCTCTTGATCTAGATGTGAACCCTTTTGTGATAAGGTGGGCTATATAGAAGGTCTTTCTAACCACTTTGGCAACGTGATTATCAAAGGAGAGATTACTATCTACGTTGGTCCCCAAATCTCTAATTACTTTTTCCGTACTTAATGAATTACCACCTATGTGGTAATTTGTGGGCACCTTGTTTTTCCCAAAGGGGATGACTATGCACTTTTTAGCATTTAGCTTGAGGCCGCGGCTCTGGCACCAAGCATCCACATCTGTGAGACCCTTTTGGAGGATGCTTGTGTCAGCTGGAGGTTCGATTATGGCCCCCAGTTTGCAGTCATCTGCGAACTTTGTCAGCCATAATCCCCCCGTGTTAGCCTGAACCTCAGAGAAGTATATACCGAACAAGAGAGGTCCCAGAACTGAGCCCTGTGGGATGCCACTTGTAACTGGTTTGGATTCGGACATGGCACCTGCGATTCTGACCATGTGGGTTCTATCTCTGAGCCAGTTTGCAACCCATCTTCTGATATTGGGGTTGATAATTAAGCTGGTAAGCTTATTTATGATGCCTGAGTGGGGTATTGTGTCAAAGGCTTTTGCGAGGTCCAGGTAGGCTGTGTGGACTACCTTGCCCTCATCTATGGCTTTGGTAACTGCTTCAAAGAAATCAACTAGGTTTAAGAGGCAAGGTCTGCCCTTAACAAAGCCGAATTGGGTAGGGTCCAGTGTCTGGAGGCTCCCAATGTCTTTGTTTATGAGTTCCATGATAATACACTCCATAGCTTTACAGAACAGAGTAGTCAGGCTTATGGGGTGATAGTTTCTGGGGTCCGTTGTGGCACCACCTTTGTGGAGTGGGACCACTGTAGCTGTACGCCATTCTTTGGGTACATATCCTGTAGTAAGGCTAAGTTTGAACAGTGACTTAATGTGAGGGTTCAGTTCTTCTTGGAGCTCATGTAAGACACAGCCTGGGACACCGTCCGGTCCCATAGATGCTGTCTTTTTTGCTTTGGAGAGGGCAGATTTCACCTGTGCATCTGTGATGTCGGGGAGGTTACATTCAGTTGGGATAGGCGTTTGCTCCTTTGGGGGGGAAGGGGGGGGAGAAGTTTGTGCTGAATCTGTCTGCCAGGATGTTGGCTATGTCTGCAGGTTGGGTATATTTTGTACCGTTATGCAACAATTCAGAACATATCTGGGAGTTTCCGCCCATGTTTCTGACATAACTAAAGAAGGCCTTGTGATTATCTTTAGGGTCTAGGGCAATTTTTCTTTCAAAACTGGCTTTTAATGATTTTATGAGGGATCAAAGTTTCTTGCTAATACTGATCAGAGATGCCTTCCCTTTTTGGGATTTTGTTCTGTCTTGTAGTAGCTTCCTCCTTCTGTTGTATAGCTTATTTATGGCCGGGGTCCACCAGACCGGTCTCCTGTTTTTGGAGGAGTGAGTCTTGGTTTTATTTGGGATAGCACGATCCATGCATTCCTGCAGGTTCTCATAGAATGCATTTGTAAAAGATTCTGTGGATTGGGCTGTATTATCCTCTGGCCCAGGGGCTTTGAAGGATTCCACCTCAGTCTTGAGAAGGGCAAAAAGTTGGCTTTGGAGAAATTCTTTACAGTGATTTCCTTGGCTGGGGGTGGGGATGGGATATGGATGTCCAGGGAAATTTGTTTATGGTCTGATCTTACCAATGAGGGGTTTACCTCTGGTGTGAAACATAGAGTCCCCATGATGGTGATGACCAGGTCCAATATGTTGTTCCCTCTTGTGGGAGTGGTGACCAGTTGTTCCATTGCATTAGAGTTTATAAATTCAAGGAACCGTTGGGCGAGGGTGTTTGGGCTTGAGTAGTTTTCCCAGTCAATGTTTGGGTAGTTGAACCACCATAATATGTTCTCTTTGACCATTTCTGCAATTGGACCTACTTTGGCTTCTGTTCTTATGTCTTCATTTCTTCATCTGCCCCACAGTGTCTGTCCTACCACCTGTCTCAAGCACTTCTCCATCACCTCTAGCTTCCTCATCTGCTCTGCCTTTATCACCCAGGTTTCTGTACCATACAAGAGTACTGGTTTCACCACTGTTTTGTATAACTTACTTTTCAGCTATTTTGGAATTAATTCTTCTGTCATACACTACCCTTGACACTCTTCTGCCAGTTGGCTGAACCCCCTCTGATTTTAGCTTTGACCTCTTTATTCAGATTTCTGTTCTCTACCACCATCCCTACCAGATACTTGAAGCTGTTACCCTGTTCAACTCTTTTCTCTTCTGTCTTAATTCTCAGCTTCTTCTGGTTCCACCATTTGCTGCTATTACAACTGTCTTATCTGTACTCACTTTCAACTCACATGCCTTCAGTTTTGTATTTCATTCCCCTATGCTTTTGCTGAAGCTCTTCCTCAGCATCTGCCTGTAGTGCTACATTGTCTGCATATAGTAACTTTGTTGATCTGCCTCATTTGACCTTCTTGCTAACCATACCTCTCAAGTGTACCTCATTATGAGGAACGTACCTCATTTGGAGTCTAAAAAAGTTCATGTTCCTCAAAGTTCCACATTGAAAAGTTCTGTCACACATTCAGTGCTGGGAATTTTTTAACTGATATTCATGGTAAATAGAAATAAATCATATTAATTCATTAGAAGATCTTTATTATAAGTAAAACCAGTAAATTTTAACCATACTACGACCTTCCTGGTTGAAGATGTTAGTAAGGCATTAGCATGTGTTCCACATTTTGTCCATTTGTTCCACATTATGAAGGCTGGTGTTCCTCATTTTGGAGATGGAAGGTTGAGAGCAATGTTGCTAAAGTACTCAGTCAAAAGCTCAGAGCTGAATCCTGATGCACACCTACTCTCACCAGAACCTCCTATGTGAGACTGAATACTGTTCATACTTGAGTCACTGGGTCCTTGTATATAGATTGAACTAATTCTACCAATATTTCTGGGACTTTTTACCATGACAGGACTGCCCAAAACAGTTTTTCTGGAGCATTGGCATATGCTTTTTCCATGTCTAGGAATGTCTAACTTGACTCTTTCCTCATTTATAGCTTCTTCCCAAGCATCTGTTTCACTGTAAAAATTGGATCAGTTGTGTTGCATCCTTATGTGAACCCAAACTGCTCATTTCCTATCTTTCTTTCAACTACTCTGAGTATTCATTTATCAGTCACCTTCTCCAGCACTTTCATGCATTGTGATCAGAGTTTGGTACCTCTATATTGTCCACAGTTCAGAATGTTCCCTTTGCTCTTGAACACTGGCACTAGTATACTTATGTGCCAGTCATCTGGAATACAACATAAAAAAAACTCTTAACTAAACTTAAACCCACCAAATTAGCAGCAGACAACCTCCCACGTGAATACCTACAAATCGCAGCTGATGCTCTGGCCTACCCAGTATCCATCTTGATTAACCGATCTCTGTCAGAAAGTTACGTTCCCACATTGTGGAAAGTCTCACATATAATTCCCCTCCACAAAGGCGGACCCTCTGCAGAACTAACCAATTACTGCCCCATAGCTATTCTCTCTCCACTCTCCAAAATACTAGAGAGATGCATACACTCTCAGGTTTCACACTACCTCCTTACTAACAACCTCGTTTCCAGTACTCAGCATGGTTTCCGACCAAACCATAGCACCACAACTGCCTTACTCTCCTTTAGTAACACTATCCTTCAACATAAAAACAATGGCTATCTCTCCTCTGCTACTTTCCTAGACCTATCTAAAGCATTTCACATGGTCCCACACAAACAACTTATCTCTGTCCTCAATAACCTAGCCTTCTCACAATCAGTCACCAACAGGTTTCAGAGTTACCTGTCTGACTGCCAACAATGCGTTGTATGGCAGAATGACATATCTCCCCAACTACCTGTCTCCATAGGGGTTTCCCAAGGATCCATCCTTGGACCCCTACTTTTCTCTGTTTACACCAATAATCTAGCCTCTGCCACCAAACATGGCACACTCATCCAATACGCAGATGACTCAACCATTATCTGCTCAGCCCAGTCCCTACCCAAACTGCAAAAATTCACACAGGAAGCCTTTTCCTCTGTTGAAACATGGTTATCTGATGCCCAATTAATACTCAACCCAAGCAAAACTAAACTACTCATCTTCCAACCCACCAAACATACTCAAAACAACTCTCACTTTAACATCACAGCAAAAGACAACACCACTATATACCCAACTGAACACACCAAATTGCTAGGAGTGGAAATAGACAATAAACTAAAATTTGACATTCACATATCCATGACCATAAAAACGTCCACAAAAAACGAGGAGCATTATACAGAAATAAACAATTTCTCACCAAAGCAGCAAAGATTTCAAAAGCAAATTCCCACTTTATCTCCACCCTACTTTATGCCTCTCCAGTATATACCAACCTAAGGCAATGTGATCTAAACAAGCTAGAGACCTGCTACAACAAAATTGCCAAATTCGCCACAGGGGCATCCTACCGTAGTCACCACTGTCTCTCACTTGCTGAACTGGGCTGGCTTGAACTCCCTCACCTCCTTCAGTGGTATCAACTCTCACTCGCCCACAAACTAGTAAACCATCCACTAAATGTCCCATCCCTCCAGAATCTACTCCAACCCTATCGCACCACCAGACCACTAAGATCCAGCAACAAAAATCACTTGCAGATCACTAAAGCCAATAACTCTGCTGGTGAAGCACTATTCTCTTGCGCCATAGCCAAATTATGGAACTCACTCCCACCCACAATTACATCCGTACCATCATGCACCAACTTCAAAACTTTATTAAAAGTGCACCTAAAAACATGCTGGCTATGCCTTTGCAACTCCCACTCTAATATCATCCACCCCATCCAACTACTACCTTTCTTTCACCTCCACTAACTACCTTGATGATAGCAAACTCAGATGCTCATAAGCCTAGTACTTATTATACAGCAGGAACTTCTCATTGTTACATTTGTTAAAGCCTGTTATGTACTTCACAGATAAAGATTCTAGTTGTCTACTGATGGACTATGTTCTTCATCTTTAAATATGTTGTAAGTAATTTATATGTTAAATTGTTAATCGCTATGTAATCCAATGTAACTACTGTCTGTTTATTTTACTGTGGAGCTTTTCTCCCCGGGCCTCCACTGAAAATGGACCCACGTCCAGTCGGACACTCCCGGTCAACAAATTTAAATAAATAAATAAATCTTTCTCTCTATACTGCTACGAGTACCCTCAAGAGCCATTTCTCCCCATCACTGCCAACATCTTGATCATATCTGCTCTGACCTCATCTGAAACTACTGCTTTCCCAGACTTCATTTTCTTTAGTGCTGTCCTTACTTCTTCTAGGGTGGGTTCATCCTCTTTTTCCTCACTCTAATTTGTGTCTGGGACAGTACAGCTTCTGTGGGGTTTTATTCATCCAAAAGCTGCTGGAAATACACCTTCCATCAGCCTTTGATGTCCTGTGGATGGGTGAGCAGGTTGTTCCAGGCATCCCTTATATGTTCATAGGTTCATAGGTGTGTACTATGCTAATGGCCCTTATTATGGATATCTGATTATTTTCTTTATCTTTCTGCCTTTGCCTAAACAACCTGATAGAGTTTATTTGTGCCATCCACTGATTCACTTTTCAGAAGTTGGTAGAGTGCCTCTGATGCCTTGTTCCTTGCCATTGCAACTAATTTTTTAGTCTCTTTGTTAGCCAATCCATATTCCTTTCTAACCTGGTCTGTCTTTTCTGTCTCCCACTTTTTTATGTAGTCCTTCTTTCTACTGATGACTTCCTGGATTTCTGTATTCCACGACAAGCTTTCCTTATGTATCTTATTTCCATAACTGGCTCAGCCACATTTCTGCTCTGTAGCTCTTACACATGCATTGCCATTCTTCTTCATCTCCACCTATTTCCTCTTTTTCTTGAGGTGTTAGAGCCCTGAGTAATTCCTTGAACTGTTGTGCTTTCTCTCCAGTCAATGTCCAGATCTTTAAACTGGAGTCTGTTGAACTTTGAGCCTTCTCTGACCACTGCTTGCTGCTGATTATGATAACTACTAGTTTATGGTGTGGGCTGATTGTTTCACTGGATATGACTTAGAAATTTCTGAGTCTACTCCAGTGCTCTTTCCTTTCTAGAAGGAAGTTAACCTGAGTTGCATTTTGGCCACCTTTCTATGCGATCTTGTGATTATCTCTCTTTCTGAACCATGTGTTGGCTACTGTCAAGCCATTTGTCAGACAGAAGTCTAGAACAGCCTGTCCTTTTTTATTCCTTTTGCCCCATCCATGTGGACCCACGCAGTCTTCAAATCTTGTTCTGTCAGTCCTGATATGTATATTCAGGTCAGCAATTAAAAATACGAATTCATGTTGTCCTGATATGTCTAGTGGGTCCTGCAAGTGCTGTGTGAATACACTCTTTTCCTCACTATCACAACCCTGCTGTAGGGCATAAGCTGAGATTATGAATATTGGCCTATCTTTACACTGGAATTTGATTGCCGTGAGTCTGTCACTAATTCTGATTAACAAGTAAATAAAGTTCACATTTCCTATATTAACCAAGGGGTTAACCTCTAAAACTCACTTTGGCAGGGAAGTTCGATTGCAATACAAAAGGGCTACTTTATTTAGCAAGATGCTAATAATGCCCTGCATTCTATATCAGAAAGATGGAGAGACACTTCAAGCAGAGGATTTTATGAGCATCAGCATAGTTTAAGTAAACAGCATAAAAACTATGCTTTAGCAAGGCATATTTTAGAACAGGTTGATCATTATTTCCACTACATTATTGTTAAAAAGGTGGATATTAGTCCTAGAGGGGGACCTTGGTCATTAAGGGTTGACGGGAGGGAGTTACTTTGACAACTGAAGACTAATGCTTTTGCTTTCCCTGGCTTAAATGATGGTTTCTCTTTAAAATGTGTTTTAAAATTAAAAGCTTTAGTTAGATAAAAAATTATAAGGAGCAGGTTTGATATCATTATAAATAGAGGTTTTTAGGAATGTGTATTTAAATGTTTATTTATATTTATATGTGTATATTTATTTAAATGTGTTTTTAAGGGCCTGAAAAATGTACTTGGGATTGTTTATGATGTCATAATTAATTGTGTTATTTAAACTGCGACTTAATGTGATTTGACATCTGAAGAAGTTCCTTCATTGTGAGCGAACAAAAGCGCTAACAATAAATTTTGGAGTTTTGTGTTGCAGTTAGAAGGTGGTGTTTATTTCTTGTACTTTATTTACTAATTCTGGTTAAATCTCTCACTGACTTCTGAAGCGTCTACCTCACCTCAGTTCCCACACCATTTCTAGCCTGTCCTCCTTCTGACTGGTAGACTCTAGATCCCAAACCAAGTGACTTTGCTTTACTTCCCATTTACCTTGTTTCCTGGATACATGCGAAGTCCAACATCCCCCTTTCCATTATGTCATCCACTTCCAAGCCTATATTATATAAATATATTAATATATGTTGCTTACTCAAACCTCACCTGATTGAGCACAAATGCTTAAAAACAGAAATATTGGGGGAAAAAAAATCCAATTTTTTTATAGGAGGGCAAATCCCAGTGTATGCTGATACCCCTTGCTAATTATGTACTTCAGCTCTGAAACTGCACTAAGCTAGGGAGAGGCAAATTCCCCAATCCTGACTGTACCATGATCTGACACACATAAAAAAGATAATATGTGCAATCAGCTGATTTGCAATAACATATACTGGCCTTTTTTCACTTCGACAAAATGAGTTCTCAACTAAAAGTATGTGCTTCATAGATAAATATATAATTGGTGCGTGTGTGTGTGTGTGTGTGTGTGTGTGTGTGTGTGTGTGTGTGTGTGTGTGTGTGTGTGTGTGTGTGTGTGTGCTATATATATATATATATATATATATATATATATATATATACACATATACATATAATTTTGTATTTATTTATTTATTTTTGCATATGCAGATTTATCTCTATATTTATATCAATAGCAGTATGTATATTTAATATCAAGGCATAAATAGGTCAATAGATATCTTTGTAATGTAATGGACTTATATGTGGGAGTCCAGGAAAAGAAAAACTTAATGTGCAAAAATGGGGACTTGTCATATGCTAATTCTTATTATATTCTCTTTTCTCTAAGAATGGTGATCTCAGAGTTAGTATATATAAGTAGTCAGGCATGAGAAATGCAGATTCCAAATAGACGGTCAAGAGGACAAGCATCCTGTAACAAAATATTGTTAATGGAAGCCAGCCATTGTCAGCATCTGCTGATCTACTTGAGTTATGATGTTTTTTTTCATTGTTATTCCAGAACTCCCCATTACGGACCTTGAAATAACAATACTGAATGAAATATCTGCTACTCTTTGTTTGAAAATGAGTACTGCTGTAAGTAGAAGATGTTTCATATATTACTCCACAGATAGCTACATACTCTATTTATCTCTTTTTTCTACATAGATTTTCATGTACAGTGCCATTCTCCAGTGAATTTAGTGGACTGCATTTCTTACTATGGGGACATTTAATAGTGCTGTACTTAGTAACCATTTGAAATGTCAGGACCCACTAGAGTGAGCCCAAAATGCAGAGAATGAGCGGCCAAAATAGTAGACTTAACATTCACTAAGTCTAAGTTGCCATTTCTCGGAATATTCCCTTTTCTCTGAGGTATGGCGATCTCAAAGTTGGTATATATAAATGTGGGGGTTCCCCTCACAAAAAGAAGTTTTAAGGAGTAGAGTGATTTTTTGAGATTTGCTCTTCTCTAGCTCTTTGTTTTTTTTTGGACTTGTTGGCATTTTGTATTTTGTGCCAACATTTCAATAGGGCGGCAGTGTACTTTGTTTTTTTATGAATGGTAGATGTGTAGTATTATCTAATTACTTTTTTAGATTGTTCGGCCTTACTGATATGTCCTTATTGTCATGGAAAATTTGAGTTAGTTGCTGTTACTGAGTGATCCATGTGTGAAGAGAATATTTTTCTTATTTCATTTTTGGTTAGTGTCCATTTCATTTTACAAATCCATATTTATTTCATGTTAATGTTGTTTTATCTGGGGATGAATGGCTTTAAGATTAAGGCTGGCTGTGAGTACTCTGCCAGGTTATGGGATTCACCGTTATGGTCAGTAGTGTTCCATGCTCTTTGTGCTGTTATGAGCAATTCTGGAGGCACTTTAGCAGCATGGATTAGTATGAAGAAGCTGCCGCTGTCTTTTATTCTACTGTTTTCTTTAGTGTGCTTTTAGTGTTAAGATTTGTATTATGGTTAGTAGCAGTAGTAGAAGTAGTAATGGAATTAGTAGTTGTAGTAAGTTAGTATTAATAGTAGCAATAGTAGCGGTAGGAGAAGTAATAGCAATATTTATTGGAATTGAGTTTTCATGGATTTTTCAAGAGGTGCATGTCTACATTTATTCTGGGCATAATTTATCTGTTTTTGCTCACTTATTTTAATTTGGAGGGTTAGTGTTTTATTCTTGACTATTGCAGACAGCATATTAATTTTATTAGCTTATTAATTAATGTGTGTACTTTTTATCTTTATATATATATATATATATATATATATATATATATATATATATATATATATATATATAAATTTTACTGTCAATTTTGGTGCAGGTGTTGGGATGGATTTAATGCTTTTACTTTTGTAGTTTATTTTGCATAAATGCTTTCATATTATAAAACATATTTTGGTATTGTGTTATATGTGTGGGGCCATGCTTTATTTGTAAAAAAATAAATAAAAGAAATAAAAATATGTTTCATTTTTTTGAGGCATTGTTAATTATACTGATGTGCATGTTGGGAGTTGTTTCTGGGTATTATTTATACTGTGATTAGTGTTGGGTTTTGCTGTAACTGAAGTTTTATGTTGTGTTACATAGTTGTGTGCATGTCTTATGCTGGAGTTGTTAGTCATGTTTTTGTTACATTTCCTTAATGGTATTGTCCAGAATCTTCAAAGAATTTCAAAAGTAGTGTAGATCTATAGTTATTTTATACGATCATTTCCTTACCAGGACTCAGGAAAAGACAGAAGCTCAATTCCAAAACTGGTGAAGAAATAAATTGCTTTTTGGTTAGTACTGTTGTATTATTTGGAAGTGAATGATTTGAGGATATTGATTCATTCCCTTCATTGCATTGGTTATAAAACTGATGCACTGAAACATCAGAATCATATATTATATTATTTCATGCCACATCACAATTACAAAACATATAATTTATTTATTTAAGGAACATCCAAACTTAAACATTTACCTAAAAAATAAACTAACACGAGCATCTGTTTGTGAGGAACAGATAAATTGGGCTTGATTTTCCATGCTTATTACTGAATGATTCATCTAGGGTGTGATGCTCTCCACTGCTACCAGTATGTGATGGCCACCAATACATGACATCTCCATGCTGGGCCAGTAATCAAGGAGGCTGAATCCTCACCACTGACATTGGAGAGGAATATGCACGGAGTACAAATGGATACATCCAGTATTTCCAAAGGCAGACCTCTCTGCATCAAGTACAATTTCCCTTAAGAGCACACAGGGAACACACTCAGCCCAGGGTCTGGATGTCTCTATATCTGTCTCATTCCAGGTCCCCAATAAGACTCCCTGCTGGTACAGCTGTAGGGTTAGGACCTCAGCTGAGTGTCCAAGCCAAGTCCTCGAACACCCTGTCTGCGAACCCTTTGCTTCGTGCTCCTGCCCCAAGTAGCTGACACACACGTACACACTGAGAAATGTAATTTTCCACACACCACACACAAACACACACATGCACACACACGCACACACACACGCACACACATGCACACACATGCACACACATGCACACACACACACACACACACACACACACACACACACACACACACACACACACACACACACACACACACACACACACACACAAACACCTGGGAAAGGCTGGTACAGGTTTACCTGCTCTACCCCCTTCTGCCTAGAGTATGATGTAGATATCACCACCACCAGACACTCTGCAATCAGCTACTCTAAAGCCCTTAACCAATTGTGCCCAATTATACTGTGTAATATTGATACAAATTATAGTAGTTGCCCAAGACAGCTAGGCCTTCTGAAGTGGCCCACACAGTGCCACCAAATAAATTTAAGTACTCTCAAAGGTTTGATACTTTCTATAATGACCAGTCATAATAGAAGTTATAAATATATTTAATAATACATAATAAAAGAACATGAACATATTGAATATATATTTAAAGTAAACCACAGAATTCAAATCACAGAAAATATTGAAATTAACACTGATGGGCAGACTCAGATAAAGAAAAAATACTCTCTAAACTAAGCATCACTGTATTCCTGACTGAATCTAAGAGAATTACTGTTCCCTAGTTAAGTTACTTACTACCGCAAGGCAAGATTTTGTGGGTGAGTGTCTTTCTAGTCAGGTTACCCCAAACAGAATACTCAATACTCTGAGTTTCTCTTTGTAATATCTAAAATATAATTTCCAAGAGGGCTGGCAGAATGACCTCATGTAGCCACCACCTGACTCTAAGTTTTCACATTCCCCTTTAAAGCTGAGACAGTAATTTAGCATAGATCACTACAATACACATCTAAATGTTTATGACTCTGCCTGGGGCGTCCCCTCTTTTTGCTGAGCTAATGAACAAAGGCTTTTCCCCAGACCTAGCATCTCTGGTCCTATTCAGCACTGCGGGGTGCCATTTTAATGGTTTAACAGCTTATTTACATTTCCCTTATTTTCCATAAAGCAAGCTAGCTGGTTAACCATTGGTGTCACAATATCCTCTATTAAAACATAAGCAATTAATTCATATATACAGTAATACATGTACATTTCTCTTCATTTTAGCAGGATGTATTGGTGATACATTTTAACACAAGCAAAGCTCACAAATACATTTTCAGCAAAAGCATCTGTACAAATCAGGTTGATATACAAATGACGTACAGTTTTAATACATTTATAACACAAGCATCTTGTATAAATAATTTTGATATTCAAAGGACATATAATTCTTTACAAAACTCCATCGGCTATGCTGGCACTTGCCCATATTATAACAACGGGAAGACACTATTTTTTATACAGAATATTAGCCCCTAGAGAGGGACAAAATGGACTTCAATAATAAATGGAATAAGTCTTCCTTTATACCATACCCCACAAGCAGGCTTCTAAAATGTTACATTCTGTTTTCCACTTTTTCTTGAAAGATTGCTGTTATGTCATTCATATTTGAAAATTAAATATAACTGGCAACCCTGCACCATGTTAAAATGAATATGAGTGTTTTACAAATCAGTATAATATACTGAACAAATGAAGGGGAATAATCAGTGAGGCTAATGTCTTCTTTCTTGTGCTTGAAATGTATATAAGTATTTACTCTTCTAATATGATTTTTACATGGAGATGAAATATTAAATTCTTTCAACCTTTCTTTCCACAATTCATCAAATCCATACCAATGTAAGACAGGCTAGTCATCTTAACAACATCTGAGAAAATAAGCATGTGTAGCTTCAATAGCATTTTGCATAAGCATACATTTATCTGCTCAGTATTTGCCTTCAGGCCCAAAATATCATGTTCATGTATTTAGATGCAATTTTTTACTGAGTATCCTACAGATCATTACTAATGAGTGAAAACCATAACTATTAACAAAGGAGAATAATAAGCTTAAAGTTAATCTTGAAAAATGTAAACTCTTATGCTCAGCCCAAACTTTTCAGTTATGAAGCTGCTTGCACTATAAACAAGAATCTACTTGTAGAGTAACATGTTCATTAGCTTTATATGGTGCATATTCTCTATATCCTTGCCCATAATCAAGTTTAAAGCTGTCCTTATTGATCTTCATTCAGCTACATAGTTCTCCAATATCTCAATCTTTTCTCATAAGCCCCAGAACAGAAATAACATAGACAGCAATTCCAGCTACATAAGTTATAACTTCAACTTTTGTGCATATCTGCAGAGCATCCAGGAAAAAAAACTGTCAGGAGTGGACTGATATACATGTAGAAAATAACTGAGTCAAAAAGCATGAATGTAACTCTATATTATGAATCTTTCATGAGAGTTATTTTGTTCCCTAAATAACCACAGCTGCCTTTTACTTCCAACTTGAATTTTGATATAAAGCTGTAATTAAACAAATAAGCTAAAGTGGAATTTGGTAATACTGCACCATCTTCCATATTTTCAACAACAGAAGTCAAATTAAAAAATTGCCAGAACTTTCTCTTTCCTCTTTTCTGTATATTTAGACAATGATGATCAAAAAATGAATGTTTACTAGCAGAGACACCCTCCTGAAAGTTGACTTACAATAGAGCAATGATTGCTCACATTTAAGTTCTTTGAATAATATTTTCTTAAAAGTATTTCCACAATCTTCAAAGAATTACCCAAAAGGAATATTGATCTGTAGCTACTTATTAGGATTTTATTTTTCTATTTATAAACTGTGACTATAATAATCCCAATTTAAAGACTCAGAAAAAAGATACTCCCACAGATTCACAAAAGCTTGCACGGAGTGCAAGATTGTGTAGGAGCCCATGCAAGCAATATGTCTGCCGTGCGATCCAGGAACAGCCTGCAGGGGCGTGCATGAGTGCTCCTGCACTAATCTTTCACCGACTAAGCCCTGATATGCAAATCACACCATTTGCAGGTGAAATCCATACAAATGAGGTAATTTTGCAATCCAAGAAGCTTGCAACAGTCCGTGCAAGACTAGTGCTATCTGCTGAAATGTGCTCGGTTAGTAACCGAGTACATTTCTGCAAAATCCAAAACAGAGCTATGACAGCTCCAAATAAAGGCTGCATATCATTGAGGAAGCATGCCAATGGCCAAGTATAAGGCCACTGGCATTGCAAACAATACAAAAAATAAAAAAAATCAACTTTTATTTTTTGTTCGTCGATCTTGGTTGTTTAAGCATAGGGCAGCGGCACACAAACGGGATCGGGGGGAAATAAAATAAACCTAAAATAAGCATTCTAACTAAAATCAGTATTCTGCCGTGCAAGTTAACGGCAGGCAGAAGACAACCTGGCCAGTGAGTAGCGATTGCTAAGGGGGGGAGGCTCAGTGTGAGATATGTAGCTATGCATTAGCAGGCAATCCTATGCAAATGAGGGGTAGGATAGTGAATCCCAGTCTTCCCCAGCATGTGAGGCAGGTCCCAACAGTGTAAGAGTATGAATAGCTGGGTGCAGGACTAGGAGGTAGGTGACATTATGGGGGTGTGTGTCAGGCATACTGTAAGTGGAATGGAGGCCTGTGGTTCAGGTTTGCTCCTAGCTTAGCACAGTTAAGCTAGGGGGTGTGTCTAAACCTGCCTAGCACTGTTTACAAAGTGTAAGCAGGCGTGCGCACCGCACACCGGGTTTTACAGGAAGAAAAAAGAAGTTAAACCAGGAAATAGTAGCAGTGTGCACATTTCAGCACTCTGTTTGCACGGCGTGCACACGGGCTTAAACAAAGAGGCAATGGGATGGGAAAACAGCAGTAGGAAGATATTCAAGGAGAACTAGCATAGCTGGCAGGTGAAATGCATCAGAATCAGCCAGTTTACACAGGCAGCAGACCAACCCAGCCCAGAACACTACTATAAACTAAGCAAATACCTTCCTCTCTGGTTTTCCCACATTCTACACCACCGGTGTATACAGGCGGGTAAATTTTAACAAACAAACCTACAAAATGAGAAGGGCTACAGCAGGCAACATAGAACAACATGTGCAAGAGGCTGAGGGTGGTGAGGATGTGAATGTTGATGAACAATCCACAGTGAGGAGACAGAGAAGAGTGTACAGACCCAGGGTAACCTACCAGGGGCTACATGAGTTGGAGATAGTGGAGTGCTATAGGGTGAACAGAGACCTCCTACAGCAAATTGTTGAGCTGTGCCGGCCACACCTGACACACCAAACTGACCGAGTGGAACCCATCCCAGTGGATACCAAGGTATGTGTAGGCCTAGGTATACTAGCCACAGGTACCTCCCAAAGCAAAACTGGGGATATCATGGGGATCTCACAGGCATCAGCATCCAGAGTATTCCACCAGTTCCTGGATGCCATGTCAGCACATGCCAGTGAGCACGTATATTTACTCAACACCCATGAGGTGTTGAACAGCAATATGCGTCTCTTCCACCAAATAGCAGAATACACTGGGTTAGTGGGTGCTATAGACTGCACGCACATATGCATCAAAGCACCACCTGGTGAGCAGGGTAGGGCCTACATCCACCACAGGGGCATCCCATCCACCAACTGCCAGGTCGTATGTGATGCCCAGGGCATTATAATGAATGTGTGTGCTGGCTGCCCTGGAAGCTATGACGATTCCCACATATAGCATCTGACACAGCTGTACCAGAGATTTCCCAATGGAGACATCCCCTATGGTTACCTAGTGAGGGATGCTGGGTAGACACTGGAGCTGTGGCTGATGACACCCATCAGAAACACACACACACCTGAACAACAATGCCATAATGAGGCACATGCACAGGCCAGACATATAATAAAGAATGTGTTTGGGATGCTCAGGTCATGGTTCCGGTGTCTGGACACATCCGGTGGAGCCTTGCAGTATTTACCAGCTGCATGTACCCAAATTGTTATGGTATGTGCTATGCTACACAATATGATCCTGCGGAAACAGCTGCAGCAGGAAAAGCATGGAGCAGGGCCACACAGACCCCTACCAATGCCGAGGTCTGCACAGGCACAGAGTGATCCAGAAGAGGAACAACCTGAGCCTGCCCCAGTAGGCAGACGGAGGCATGCCTGGTATGCCTTGACCTCGGCAAAGAGGCAACGCATAGGACATGCACTGACACAGTAGGGACCCAGGGAATGACACCTCTGTCTGACTCGCACATACAATAAAAGGGATGCCAAATATGACACCACCTGTGCTCAGTCATGTATAGGGAGTGCACTATGTGCATATGGCATAGGTAGCCCTCCAGCACTATCCGCAAGTCTGACACACCCTCAAGGTAAGTCAATCAACCTACCAATTGCCAAATGGAGTAGAATGTGTTGTTACCTGTAGCTATGGTATGGATGTGAGCATGCAAGGGAATTGGTTGGCCGAATGTTATGGCAGTAGACAGTAGGCACCAATAGTGACACCATGACATCTGTAACACATGCTGGAGTCACCATAGTATCCAGCACTAAACAGGGTGACAAAACCCACTGCAGGAAATGTGCTGTGTGACATGTGTGTCCATATGACCCACACATGCCAGTCAGGATAGTTCACATACCCAACAAGAGTCTCAGCCAGCAGGACAGGTGTAGACAATCCCAAACAGAGCCTGTGCCATAGCCCCAGAATGATGGCTATAGTTACCCCCCCCCCCCAGGCATACAAAGACAGACCACAGCAGGGCAAGCAGTGGAATGTAAGTTTTGAAGGGTAGGAAGTCAGACAATAATATTTAGAGCAACCAAATCCATGGTCTGTAGTACACTGGTATGCCTCTAGTCAGCATGATAGTTAGCAATACAGAATGAAATGGAGTACCTGACATACCAGTACAGTCATAGCAAATGTGTATAAGTTTCACGTGTGCCCTCACATCCTTCATAATAATGTAATAACAGTCAGGTGTGCCCCTCAAATCTGTGTAGAAATGTAGAAATAGTCAGGTGTGCCCACTTCATCCTATATAGTAAGGTAATAACAGCCAGGTGTGCCCCCACAACTGTGTAGAAATGTAGAAATAGTCAGGTGTGCCCCCCCATCCTACATAGTAATGTTATAACAGTCAGGTGTGCCCTCCCACTCCTGTGTAGTAATGTAGAAACAGTCAAGTGTGCCCCCCATCCTACATAGTAATGTAATAACAGTCAGGTGTGCCCCCAACCCTTTGTAGAAATGTAGAAATAGTCAGGTGTGCCACCCATCCTACATAGTAATGTAATAACAGGCAAGTGTGCCCCCCACTCCTGTGTAGAAATGTAGAAACAGTCAGGTGTGCCCCACCATCCTACATAGTAATGTAATAACAGTTAGGTGTGCCCCCCAAACCCTGTGTAGAAATGTAGAAATAGTCAGGTGTGCCCTCCCATCCTGCATAGTAATTTAATAACAGTCAGGTTTGCCCCCCCCCCCACTCCTGTGTAGAAATGTAGAAACAGTCTGGTGTGCCCCCCTGCTATGCAAAACTGTAGTAACAGTCAAAGCCAAATGATTGATGGATACCCTGCAGAGACAGCATACTACCTGTCGGCATACAACGCAAAGGTTACCACTGCAGCACAAACTACCTGGACACAATCCACACATTCAGTACAGATGGCCATACTGGGGATGCTCACACACTTAAACGCATGAAGGCCATGACTGCAAACACCAGTGGACCAGACATATCTGGTAGTTGCAGTTGTTAGTGCAGACACTCGTCAGTATGCACCACTCATGGCTTGCACACACAGTGGATAGGAATACAGACATATATGTCAGGACAACACACTATAATAAGCCAAAGTTAGACATACATAGATGTGTGGAAGAGGGTGACTGTGACAAGGAGCCATCCAGGCCTTTCCCACCCAGCACACAGACAAAGGGCCCCAAACACATTAGGTGCAGATGTCACTCACTGCAGATACTGGCCACCAATATCTGTCAGCATTACAGACTATGTGGCGCACGTTCCAGCTGTGCAACATGACTGTACAAGGAAGTAGTCATCTAGCAGCTGTATACATGTACCTGTGACATATGACCCCGTGTGTGCCTGCATGTAGCATGTCAACCCCTAGATGAATGGGTTATGGCCCATGCACACACTGCCCTCCCCATAGCCCTACTATGACAAGCCTGCTGAGGTCATCCAATGTGAAATACACCTTTGGGAGAATTGCAACCCAATAATCTCAATTGCGTACTGCTGTAGTGTGTTAAACTAGCTATATAGGAGTTCTAACCACAGACTTGGCAACAGTGTGTGTGTGTGTGTGTGTGTGTGTGTGTGTGTGTGTGTGTCTGTGTGTCTGTGCGTTTGTCTGACTGTGTAGAACGCAATGACTTTTAGGGTACTCACACTCCTTACAATTCATACACTCAACTTTGGCAAGGCTGCTGAAGGCAGCCACCTAGAAATACACCTCTTGGGAGGCTGTAGCCCAGTAATCTCTGTAGCGTGTGCTGTAACTGCATACTGCTATAGTATAATAAAGTAGTTAGGTAAGAGTTCTAACTCAAGACTTGGCAACTGTGAGTCTGTGTGTGCGTGTCTGATTGTGTAGAAAGCAATGCTTTTTTAGGGTACTCATACTCCTTACAATTCACATACTCAACTTTGGCAAAGCTGCTGCTGTCACCCACCTAGAAATACACCTCTGGGAATGTTGTATCCCAGTAATCTCCATACCGTGTCCTGTAACTGCATACTGTTGTAGTGTGACAAAGTAGTTAGGTAGGAGTTCTATCCCCAGAAATAGCACCTTTGTGTGCGTGTGTGTCTGTCTCTGACTGTGTAGAGAACAATGCTTTTTAGGGTACTTAAATGCTGCCTTACAATTCATATACTCAACTTTGGCAGGGCTGCTGATGTCACCCACCTAGAAATACACCTCTGGGAAGGTTGTATCCCAGTAATCTCTGTAGCGCATCTTGTAATTGCGTATTGCTGTAGTGTGATAAAATAGTTAGGTAGGAGTTCTAACCCCAGACTTGGCAACTGTGTGTGTGTGTGTGTGTGTGTGTGTGTGTGTGTGTGTGTGTGTGTGTGTGAGAGTCTGTGTGTGTGTTTCTGTGTGTCTGTCTCTGAGTGTGGAGAGAGCAATGCGTTTTAGGGTGCTCACACTTCTCACAATTCATATACTCAAATTTGGCAAGGCTGCTGATGTCACCCACCTAGAAATGCACCTCTGGGAAGGTTGTAGGCCAGTAATCTCCATAGCGCGTCCTATAACTTCATACTGCTGTAGTATGATAAAGTACTTAGGTAGGAATTCTAACCTCAGACTTGGCAATTGTGTGTGTTTGTGTGTGTGTGTGTGTGTGTGTGTGTGTGTGTGTGTGTGTGTGTGTGTGTGTGTGTGTGTGTGTGTGTGTGTGTCTGACTGTGTAGAGAGCAATGCTTTTAGGGTACTCACACTCCTTACAATTCATATACTCAACTTTGGCAAGGCTACTGATGTCACCCACCTAGAAATACCCTCTGGAAAGGTTGCAGCCCAGTGGTCTCTGTAGCACGTCCTGTAACTGCATACTGGTGTAGTGTGATGTAGAACTGTGGTAGTGTTCCATCTCCACCCATGGCATTTCTGGATGTTTTGTGTGTGTTTCATTGTCTGTGTATGGAGCAATGCATTATAGGCTAGTCATGCTCATTACATTTCAAATGGCCTACTTTGGCAATTCTGCTAATATCATTCATTGTGAAATCCACCTTTGGGAAGATGTTCTCGTGTAATCTTATGGTGCATCCTATAACAGCTCCATGCAGTAGTGTGATATAGACCTCTGTTAGGGATTCTATACCCATACATGTCAGTTGAGGATGTTTTGTGTGTGTCTCACTGTCTGTGTAGGGAGCAATGCATTTTAGGCTAGTCACACACAGTACATTTCAAATGGCCTACTTTGGCAATCCTGCTGATGTCATTCATTGTGAAATACACCTTTGGGGAAGGAGTTCTCTAGTAATACCCGTGGTGCATCCTGTAATAGCTCCATGCTGTAGTGTGATGTAGAGCTCTGTTAGAGGTTCTATATCCACACATGTTGGTTGTGGATATTTTGTGTGTGTGTTACTGTCTGCATAGGCAGCAATGCATTTTAGGCTAGTCACACTCACTATAGTTCAAATGTCCTACTTTGGCAATCCTGCTGATGTCATCTAATGTGATCTACGCCTTTTGGGAAGGGGTACTCTAGTACTCTCCATGGCACATACTGTAACTGCATAGTGTGGTAGTGTAATAAACTAGTTAGGTAGGGGTTCTACTCCCAGACAAGACAGGTGAATGTGTGTGTGTGCGTGTGTGCGTGTGTGTGCGTGTGCGTGTGTGTGTGTGTGTGTGTGTGTGTGTGTGTGTGTGTGTGTAACACGTATCCTGTGTAGAGGTGGTTGTGAGTATGTGACACCAGTGGCTAATGCAGAGTGGGTTTTGCATATTTCTTATATGGAGGCCCTACTATATATCACAATGTCCACTGTACAGGGATAACAGATGTGAAATAGCTGAGAGGCTGGGGTGCAAAGCCATACCAATACATGTGACATCAAGGCCAAGCAATCACAGTTAGCAATCCTAGTATCACTCAGACCACACTCTCAACCCATGTCTCATATACACACACACACACACACACATGCCTAGTCAATAGGCAATATGTGGGTAGTACACTGCATATTGGCTAGTGATAGTAACTATGGGGTGATAGCTGTCGGCTACAGAGGGCATGGCACCCTGTCCATTTGTCCAATATGCACGTACATACAGACAGTGCACCTTCCCCACGTTCCCCAATGGACAACTAAAACACCTGTGGTGACATCACATGTGACCCACCTGACAACATGCCGTGTATTGACAGATGCCACTGACACCAAGGAATGCCATTAGCATGCTATCAATTTAGGTGCATGGTAAACCTGCTGCCCATTACCAGTTCCCATCACATGTGGGCAAGACTGGCATATCTGATGATAATCTGTGTTCATAACATGGGCCAGACACCCCAGGTACAGTTCCACATGTCACTGTACATGCATGTGGGAGGTGTGCACATCCGAGACACCGTCCATGTCATGGACTAAGGAACAGATCCATGGCAAGCGATGCACAGCATTGGCCACACACAATAGCCACTCAGGTTACTGGATGGGGGATATAATATCTACCCGTGTGGGCAAATGCAAACACTACAGCCCTGAGCCATAATGCAGACCATCGTCATGTGGCCCGATGCCAAGGTATACCCAATGCCTAGCCTTGTACAGCCGTCTGGCACAGTCGACCACCACACACTATGCAGGCATGCACACATGTATGTCAGTACTGGCACCCTGTGTGTTTCTGTGTCTGTTGTATGGTGAGTCTGTTCACATTCACACTCCCTACAACCCCCCATGGGCATACTGAAGCATGCTTTCTGATGTCAGACACCTCCTCGTACCCTTTGACCATACACCTCCCTGTATGACCCGTGTGGTGCATGTGATACCTGCACAGTGATGTGTTGTGGCAATCCCACTACTGATGAGTTGTAATCCTGGCTCTGCCAAGTGTGTCAATGTGTATGCGTCCCTGTGATAGTGTGGCTATGTTGATGCTGACACCTGTTCATGCAGACAGCCATGTATACTTCACCTACCATATAGCTACCATATCCCTGTTGCAGATGTCAGTCACCATCACATATATGTTCTGAGGGCTCCACAGCAGTTAACTCATGTGGTGCATCCAATAACTGCATAGACCTGTGATAGCACTACATAGTCATCAGGGGTTTGATACCTTGTGCTGGTAGGTGTGTGACACAAACACGCTTAGGTTTACTCTTCCACCACTCCCTGACTTGTCTTTGCTTCTGTCTGCCTCTCCCACTTCCTCTCTGGTGGATGTGGAGACCTACACCTGCTTTGCTTGGCAACAGCATGTGTATTTTAAGTGATGCTCATGATCAGCTGATGGCCTCTGCATGAATTGCAGCCCGTCCCTAGCTGGTTGCATGTGGAACATCTATGGTAACATTCCCATAGCCAATTGCATGGAAACACACTCCAATATCTAGGAACATCATGTTGATGTTGGCCCTTTTCATTCACTGTGAGCAGGAAATAGATCTGTTGTTTGGCAAACAGCATCTCAGATGGATTGGGGATTTACCTCTAACAACATACACTGTGGAAACAGGGCAACACACAGGAGGGGGATGTGCCTAACCTGACTACAGACTGTAAGTGCTGCTATACTGCATTTGGAGTACTGTTGGTTTAACAGTGTGTGTGAGTGTGTGTGTGTGTGTGTGTGTGTGTGTGTGTGTGTGTGTGTGTGTGTGTGTGTGTGTGTGTGTGGATATGACTGTCCTACATGTCTTAATTCTTGCCATGTCAGTTCCATGTCTATGAGGAATCCCCATCTGCAGGGTCATCTGCAGACAGAGCAGTGTGTTGTACCTTTGGTTTCATGTGTTACCAACAGAGCATCTATCTGTGGACCGCAGATGGTAGTGTGAGGATTGCAATCTGTAGATGGTGAAAGCCGTGACAGTTACTGGCTTCTTATCCCTCATAGGATATATGTTGCAGAAATCCCTGTTACAACAGTAAATGTATGAGGTTATCACAGCAACATGTCATTATTGGCCCTGTGTATGTGCTTCCAGCCACATCTCTGTCAACCTGTGTAGATATGCCATGCATGAAGTGGAGCATATGTGCTGTACACCATAATTAGTGTCATCATATCTGATAACAAGCCAGTGAGATATCAGACTGCTGCACATGTTATGTACAGTAGGGGTTATATTTTATGACATAACTTGGACATTCTGTGGATTTTGTATAGTACTGAGGTCTGTGTACTTATAGTGAATATCAACAGTGTGTGTATTGTTAATATGTACTTTAGTCTGTGTACAGACTGTGGTAGATGTCATTGTTCTAGGCCCGTCTTATCTGATGTTACGTGCTGCTCCACTGTATTGAACCGTTTTGGTGTACATGTTTGTAGGGCCATACACACACATGTCCGATACCACAGACAGCCATCAGACCAAACTGTGTAGCAGCCCAGTATATGTAGGGTCAGTCTGTGAGTGGCACATATGAGGATGGTGTCGAACAGATAGTCCATATACTGTTATATTATGCTAGCTTAACATATGTGGCTGTGGCTGTGTTCACATTGGTTGTGGTTATGCACTTTCATCAAGGTGTATCTTACCCTGTACTGTGACATGCTTGTAGAGCCTGCTATATACGCAGGTTCATGTGCATTGTCCCATAGGAAATGTAGGCCAGTGTTGAGCCAGTCTGCCTGTAGCCTGCACAGTGCCTTGGTACATGCCTAGCAGCTTAGTGTACTTAACCAGTGAGATGTCATGTGCAGATACTTGACAGATTTAATAGTCATGTATGTCAGACAGAGCAGTGGGATGCTGTACAGATGTATGTCAATATCTAGTGGGTGGTATGTGGCCATGGCACCCCTATACCAGCAGTTATTATGTGTCAGGCCAGACAGGGATGTGTGAATGCATAACCTGTGGTGGCAAATGTATTCCAGTCGTTATGTGTTATACCCATCTACATGGCTGTCTACATTCATATTGTCAGGCATGGTACACATGTTTAGCTCTACAGGGTTACGTGTACACCTCTGGACCTTACAGAGTGTGTCAGAATGTCTACATAAATTGGCCAATATCTCTGCTGCAGTCCACAGGGGCATTACATGCAAGCAGCGGTACTTTACTATGATGTCCTTAGGATGTTTGTCAGTAGTCAGTGGCACACATGTTATAAACTGATGTGACCTCCAACACACACCATGTCTGTGAAGACAATCCCAATGACAGTAGGAATAGTCTACTAATATACCTGCTATACATACCTGACATCCCCTTGCACTATAACTGTGGGACTATAGAGGCTGGGGTAGGGCTACAATCCATGTCCAGGACATATGGTGGAAATATATGTACATATTATTATCCTGATAGCCATACATATATATATATATATATATATATATATATATATATATATATATATATATATATATATATATATATATATATATATATATATATATATATATATATGATTACACGTGTGTTGTACTTCCAATCACCACTGTCATGGCAACAACCTACTCTAACACCCCACATCATGTGGGCGTGGTCACTTTACATTGCCTGTGTGATGGATATCCTTCCTGTGTGTGTGCATCAGTGTTACAGACAGCAGGTAGCAGTACCTCTTACAGGAGAACCGGCACACTCAGGCCAGCTACATATTTCTAGGAGGTTCCAGAAATACAGACAGAGCGTGAGTAGAGTTGTGTTATGCTTTGTATAGTACTGGTGTTACAGGGTGTGTGTGTATATACTACTTTACCTTGGAATGCAGTCTGTCTGCATAGCTCTCAACCATGGGCCTATCCTCTTGGTGGCAAGTGGTGTGCTTATCATGTGTTGTCTCCCCACCACACAGCTCCTGTGTCAGATATTTCACTGGCAGTGTGTGTGTTGAGTGATGTCATTACATGGCTATATCAATTTCTGTTTCTAACCTCAATTCCCTGACTAAGAGTATGTTGCAGACTATCCTGTAACACCACCACTTGCTTAATGTATGGCAACAGTTCTCCACATTTGTGCCTGTGTTCAAGCCTCTGTCCTCCACCTATATACCAAGCTTTGCGCATATGACATGCTGTTAGGGGTTGTTCTGTAGTGGGCTGTGATTATATCACACTGCCATTGCTGCCATCAGTCCACGGCTGTTGTATCCCCCACACATACGGTGGGGCTGGGGCCATATATTGTGGGCGTCACCTACACAATACATGTGTGTTCTTATGCACTCCAGAGGCCAGTGTATGTAACAGTGATATATGGCCCTGTATTATTGAGTCAGGGGGGAGCACCAAAGGCTGTTAAAAAATGCGGGGTATCAGGGGTGTGCTGCCTTAAGGTATCTGGATGTACAGTACCATATACTTCATCTATATTTATATTACTTACATAAACTGGGTTAATGAAAGCCTGTTGCCTCCTGTCATACAGACTGTTCTGTTTATCAGTGTGCATGTGATGGTATCAGTTATGCCTTGTTATGTAACAGTTACAACCCATTTGGTCACATGATGTCTTTACCACCTAGTGATTTTGTACAGAGTATAGATAGAGGCTGATGAACTGTACACCTGCATTACATACTGTTGATTGTTTGGTATCCTCTGGCCCAGTCTGTCCTCACTATTGTACAATTTGAAGGGCTTGGCTTGGACAGCAACAGTTGTGAACCTTTCCAGACTACTGTATTAGTATAACTGTTTCACAGTTGCATTACTCTGTTTATACGTTCATAGGTTCATACTAGGCTATCTGCCCTAGGGCATTTATAAGCCTAGCCAGAGTGTGTTTGGCTTTCGCCACCCATTTTAAATGAATTTTGCTATGCCCTTTTTCGAGGTTAGTATACTGTGCCTCTGTCTAACAGTGACACAGAAGTGATACCCGGGGTAAACCTACGATCTCCCATCCACTCATTAAGATTCCTCTTGAAGAGTCAATGAGGGATTCTGCCTAACTTGGACTGGGATTTTATTCCAGAGTGAAGGGAGCCTCTGCGTTATGAATCTGTCCCTCCAGCATATCCTATTTATTTCAGTGCTGAGGTTCAAGTCTCTCCAGCACGTAGCTCGATGGGATTTGGATTTTCTGAGGTGCAGCATGTCCATTAATTTCGGGTTGGACATGGCTTTATACGTCAGGCACAGATCACCTCTGAGCAGGCGGTATGCCACGGAGTAGAGCTGGAGTTTGAACAGTAGTTTTATGTTTGGGTTTAGCTCTTCTTGGAGTTGATGTATAATGCAGCCCGGGACACCGTCTGGTCCCATTGATGCTGTGTTTTTTGCTTTGGAGAGGGCGGCTCTTACCTGAGCATCTGAGATGTCAGGGGGGCAGCACTCTGCTGGGATAGATATTTGCCCTTTTGGTGAGGAGTGGGGGGAGAAGTTTGCACTGAACCTGTCAGCTAGGATGTTGGCAATGTCTGTGGGTTTGGTGTATTTTTTGTCATTTTGGACTAATTCTGAGCATATCTGGGAATTCCCACCCAGGTTCCTAACATAACTAAAAAAAACCTTGTGATTATCATTAGTGTCCTGTGCAATTTTTCTCTCGAAGCTGGCCTTAGACGATTTTATGAGTGCCCATAGTTTTTTGCTAATACTGATCAAAGATGCCTTCCCTTTTTGGGATTTTACTCTATCATGTAGTAGCTTCCTCCTTCTATTGTAAAGTTTGTGTATGGCTGGGGTCCACCAGACAGGACGCCTGCCTTTGGAGGATTGGGTCTTGGTTTTATTTGGGATTGCATGGTCCATGCATTCCTGAAGGAGTTCATAGAATGTGTTTATAAAGTATTCTGCGGTCTGGGCCATATTTTCCACAGGCCCGGGGGCTTTGAAGGATTCCACCTCAGTTTTGAGGAGTGTGCTTTAGAGACGTTTTTCACTGTGGTTTACTGGCAGGGGGTGGGGTCGGGATGTGAATATCCAGTGAGATTAGTTTAAGGTCTGATCTTACCAGTGAGAGATACACTTCTGGTCTGGAGCATAGAGCCCCCATGTTGGTGATGATCAGGTCCAGTATGTTTTCCCCTCTTGTGGGAATGGTAACAAGTTGTTCCATAGCATT
>NC_056725.1:1991284666-1991387166 GCF_019279795.1 Protopterus annectens
GATATGTATATGTCCATATATGCATGTGGAGATGTATATGTGTGTATATCTATATAGATACGTGGATATATGTGTACACATATATGTTTACCATATGTCCAGAACATGGAGTTGAGTCCTACCTCAGCACCAACAGTCCCAACCCCTTAGTGTAAGGGGGTGTCATGAATGTGCTGCTACTGTCATAGTGGTGTCGTGACAGACATGTTGGGTGTGGGAGGTCACATCTGCTGTAGACATGTGCACCATTGGCTACAGACAGACATCCTGTGGGCATCATAGTACAGTACCACTGCTAGCACAGTAATGATCCTGTGGACTACAGCAGGGATATGACCAATATATGTGGACAGTCTGGCACTCTGTGGTCAGTCCAGAAATGTACACATGTCCCCTTTATGTGAGACATGTGGACCACACCTCCCAATGTGTAGGTTACTAGCCATGTACATGGGTATATCACGACAATACGGGAGTACATATGCCCACACAGTGTATGCCTGCACACACGCCAGTCTGTCCTGATACATAATACCTGGTGGTGCTGAGTACATACTACAGAGTAGATAGTGACATACATCTGTACAGCATACCCCTGCTTTGTCAGAAATACACACCAGTTATGCTGGCCTGGCTACAGTATGTCTTGCAAGTAACTGGACACAACAGAACACTGGGTAATTACAGCAGGCTGCTAAGCATGTTGCAAAGCACTAGGAAAACCACCGCCAGATGGCCACAACACTGGAATACCTATTGTATGGTGGAATACACATGTACCTGCGATTATAGTGGGCTCAACTTGCAGGTCACAGCACAGCATACCAGACAGCTGTGAGAAAATGCATACCCACATCCAATGTCAATGCAGCCACAGGCACATATGACACACAAGCTTAACACTGGAGCAGCATGCAACAACAGGCAGAACAGGACAGAGAACAATGGCATCTTCCACATTCTGTAAAGATCCCATGGTTCGTAAGCACAATACACATGCAGTCATCATTCATCCTACTTCAGGGGTCTGCGACCTGTGGCTCTGGAGCCACATGTGTCTCTTTAACCCTGATGTAGTGGCTCCTTGGACATCTGATGATTAATGGACACTCTACCACACAGCACACACACACACACACACACACACACACACACACACACACACACACACACACACACACACACAAACATACACACACACACACACACACACACACACACACACACACACACACACACACACACACACACACAGATCAAGCAATCACAACACAGGAACACAATTATGGACATATGTTAGTTATTGTTCTTATACACTTAGTTTTATTATATTTAGTATAACTATATATGAAACTGTATATACTCTGCTATCTTCATTGTAGGAGTTGGATAGCTGCTGTGCCTCATGATGAATTTAGTTTGGTGGGTGAAGGGTCAGGAATGGCTCTTTGGATAGTGAAGGCTCCAGACCCCTGCCCTATGTACACAGACCACAGTACTGTACACAAAAACACAGAATGTCCAAGTAATGTCCTCAGAAACAGCCCCTACTACATACAACATTTCCAGCAGTCTGTTATATGACTGGCTTTTTATCAGGTATGATGTCAATAAATAATAGTGTACAGACCATATGCTAACACAAAGAGAGTCACTGTGGTATACTGCTTTCAATAACCAAAGTCCAAAATCCAAAGTACATAAAAAAGAACAGTTAAGTAAAATCACCAAATTTATTTGCAAAGCTTTTGGGTTTCCCCTTCCTCAGTGCTATAATAAAACAATTTCACATTTTAATTAAATAGTAAAAAACAATTAATAATATGACACAACCAACCGATGAAAAACATTCTAATTAACAAATAATACACTCTCAGTTAATGCAGCTTATGCTGCTTCTTGATTAAAATGGACTTCAAACTTACTGCACTATTAATCCATGGATAAACATTTGCTTGTAGTTTTATTATCCATGAATAAATGTTTTCCAGCATGTTGTTAATATCACCCCCCCCATACCTTGTTGTATGGTCTTTAGTATCCTAAATTTAAAGTTGTGATCATATGCACCATATATATGTGGGATTCATTTGCACAACACATGTGTGCACCTCTGCAGTCTAGAGGTCAGTGTTTGTAACAGTGTGCCATGCCCCTATAAGTCAGTGCATGGGGTGTATGCACCATATGTATCCTAGGGGGTTAAAACATGTGAGGAATACCAGTAGTAAGCTGCCTTTAGGTATGCAGATGTACATTACCATACATTTCACCTTGTGAACATTGCTGTTTTATATATATATATATATATATATATATATATATATATATATATATATATATATATATATATATATAGAGAGACATATATACATAGATATATATATATATATATATATATATATATATATATATATATATAGATATAGACATATATGTATAGATGAATCCATGGAGAGAGAGGTATATATCTATTTAGTTTTTATATATATATATATATATATATATATATATATATATATATATATATATATACACACACACACACACACACACACACACACACACACACACACACACACACACACACACACACACACACATACACACATACATCTAGATGTTGAAGTACATTTCCTGTACTGTAGAATGATTGTGCTGGATGATATATTTGTGATAACATCAAGTTTATGTATTTCTGTCATGGCTTAGTGGTCAATCACTTTGTCTATGGTTTGCAGGGTCCTGGATTCCAGCCTTGCAGAGGCTGTTTATTTTGTTGCTAGGCAGAACATGGGCCATTGGATACAGAGTGATTACAGCACTTTAAAGCAGTTGTAAGTGGGTTTGTGCATGCTTGCGCGGAGGTAAGCACTGCTAACTTCCAATCACAGTTTCTTATACTCAGTTAACTTCTAAATTGCTTAACCTGTGTGGGCAGTGCTTACTCCTGCACAAACAGGCTTAAACCTCATTACTGCTGCTTAACACTGCTTACTCACTCTTATCCCTGTGCTAATTTCTTTAAAAGAAAAGAAAAAGGGTTGATAAGAAAGTGGTAAAAAATGTGCACAAAGAGGGAAATACAGTAGGGAAAATAGCTAGGGATGTGCAGGAAGGATGTAGGGAAGGTCCATAGCTGCCCATTTCTTATACAGCAACAGCTGTGCATATACACTGAACTTGGAGGTAGGTGTGGACACTCAAACTCCTGGGAGAGTGGTGAGGACAACAACAATTTGATGTGATGCCAATTAGACCAGATTACATATGTCCAGTGGACACGTGTGTGAAATGGACATCTATTTGGGGCGAGATGTTTTTGTGGAAACAGATTGCTCCTTTTTTTTCAGGTGGGAGTGGGATATTGGGGAGGGGTAGCAGGTATATTTGGGGAGGTAGGCTGAGTAGGTTAACAGACAAGACACACAAGATGCATACAAGGGTGGTATATGACACATGGGGGGGGGTAAACACCTTGATGGGGAGGGGTTTTGAGATATCAGAAGCCCACATACCCCCTAGTCATAACAGTGGGACTGAGGTACCCAGCCATGGGCATTCACCAGTGCACCTTCACAGCCCCGAAGGTGGCTGTGCTGGGGGCTGAGATGCAAAGCCAGGCTGACTCTCTAATCATGACACATGGCTCTCAAGCTGGCATAAAAGATCACCAACCTGGTCATTGATTGCTCTACGCACCATGACCTCGACCTGGCAATGGGTGACAGGTGCCTGTCCGTGCCCACTCCCAGGGGGGTGAGCCCCATGCCCTGAGGCAGTTCCACCTGAAGGTGGGGCAGGACCAATGGACAGGGAGGTGGGGGTTGTGCCGCAGACATGCTGGTGCCTCAGCCAGTTGAGGTGGGACAGGGGGGTCCACTGGGACCGACCTTCCCAAGCATACTATAGTGTTTAGATTTCAACATCATATATGGGTTAGTAATAGTCAACACATTCCAGGGTTAAGTATAACAGCATGCATAGATATTCCTATTAACCCAGACACCAGATATGGAGCAGTTGCATAGTAAACAGAACACATGCATATATGGGACGACAGTGGTAATAAGAATAGCATGCAGGTACTTTGATGCCATCATGCCAACAATGCTGGAATAATTCAGGATGCCACATGCATGGGAACCATTAGAATATTTATTAAACGATTGGCCATTATCAGAGTCAGTACATACCATTTGGGGTGGGTATGTTGATTATTGTTGGAGATAAGCTGGGGGGAGAGAAAGATGTCAATTAACAAGTAGTATATTCCTGTACTCCACATTACTTTCTTAGTCAGTGCTGTTATCTGAACATTACAAGTCTTACTACACTACCTTACACACCTATATTGGACACTGATATGGCTGTCAACATCATTACACATGAACCGGTTTTACCTGCAGTATACACCTCTTACCTGGTATACCTGTGGAGGGAATGTTTGTTAACACTGACTAACTGTTTGTACACATACAGCTGAATTCCGGGTTGATGTTTTGCACTATGCTATCCAACTCTTTCTGCACAGACTCTGGCCATGTGTTGACCACATGCTGGTATGCCTGGACATATCTAGAATATTGCACTCTTCCACCTTTAGTGACCTGACACACAAATATTCATGCTTTCCTCCACAGTTATATTATGTAGCACAGTGTGGGTGACAGTGACCAGTGATACTTTATTATTCCGAGAAGCTGCAACACTCACAATCCCCTACAATACCAGGGTGGACTGTACCAGTACATGTTATATTGATCTGTATTGCACAGCACAGTGTTTGTATCCAACGTACCTGTGGGAGCAATGTCTGTTAGCTGACTGTTGCCACAAAAGGTTCCAGATTACACATTAATATTATGCACAAGCATCTCACTCTGTTACTGTACTCACTCTGACCACAGCTTAACAGGTTGGGGTATAAATGGGACATATGTGGCTTCTTAGTCACATAAAGTATTGGGGAGTTGCTAGTGTGCCAGGTTTGTTGTCATAGATGTTTTTCAATCAGTTATATTTCCTGTTTGTTGCCTATACATCTGGGATCCTCCCACTGATTTCCCAGGGGGGCAGTTTAATAGGCATTAGATATGGGCTAGTTTACTAGACAGTCTGGAAATATCTGTACAGTTATGGTGTATACTTTTCTATACAGACTACTACCACTGGCAGGATTCAAACCATGGCTGTGTGTGCTAATAAAGCAGCAGTTCTCATCTCAGTTGCATATGTTATTCGGGTTTTGTTGTCTGCATTTCCCCTGATTATTGTCTATGTGTCTCTCAGTTGTACTAAATGGCCTCTGGGAATTATACCTGTCATATACAGGCATTCCTACACATTCACGTTATGGTGCATGGTTTGGGTAACAGTGCTTAATACTACAGTACTATTACATGATTGCAAACCTACATTACTATATGATACCAGAATATACTCATACACTCCAGCAGTTATACCTGCTTTGTCAGGGTATTACACTTTTACTTCCATGCTAACAACATGAGACTCTTCCTGCCATATTCTCTAGTGTATGCGGTACTTGCCTTGAACAATACAGGTTTTATTCTAGCAATTACTTTACTACTACTTTTATTTGTATTTCCTATGACAGTAAAAGCATGGGTATTACTAACCTGCCTTGTGTTGCAACTATGCCAGGTGACAGATGTGGGCCTCCTGGTTCATGGCCTACTCTATTGCAGCTGTGGGGGACATAAGAGGAATATTTAGCCATATCTATCCCTGATATACTTGAGCTGGCAATTATTAAACAGGTAGTGGACTGATACTTACACATGGCTGGGACATCCCCTGATGCTTTTGTCTCTTAGAGCCACTCTTCCAAGAGGCACCCCTTCTGCCGCTCAGATCAGCATAGTGGTGCCTGACCTACTTACCAGTTCGGGTTATGCCAGTGGCACTGGTGAGGTCATAGACGAGACGGTCCCAGGCCTCCACTTTATATTGGGAGCCCTGGTAGTGGCCCTGCAGCAGTCTCTGTGCATGGTCTTTAACTAGGAGCCCAGCAATGACCTTGGACTCCTGGATGCACCAGCGCTGCAACCAGAAGCACACTCCTTCTCCCCTTGCTGCCATAGTGCCTGCAAGGGGGAGCTACAACCAGTTATGAGCTGTATTCCAGCCTCTTGTGATTAAGTAGGGCTGATTTCTCACACTTTTCAGTGATTGGCCAGTTTTGAAAAGGCTAAGCTATGGGCAAACCTGCTTACCTAAAGTTGGCATTGTTTAAAGGGGTATACCACTGGGCACAAAGAGTTAGCTGGTCTACACATTGCTCACACAGCCTAAGCTGGCCTGTGCAATGCTTGATGTTGCCTACAATAGACATTCATTATAATGCCTTTTTGGGATTGTGTTATTATTCCTTACACCTTATCTTCTTCTTCTTTCAGCTGCTCCCATTAGGGGTCACCACAGCAAATCAACTGTTTCCATTTCTTCCCATCCTCTGCATCTTCTTCTGTCACACCAACCACCTGAATGTCCTCTCTCACCACATCCATAAACCTTATCTTAGGCCTTCCTCTTTTCCTGTTACCTGGCAGCTCCATCCTTAGCATCTTTTCCCCAATATACTCTGCATCCCTCCTCAGCACATGTCCAAACCAATGTAATCTTGCCTCTCTGGTCTTGTCTCCAAACCTTCCAACCTGGGCTGATCCTCTAATATACTTATTCCTAATCCTGTCCATCCTTGTCACACCCAATGCAAATCTTAACATCTTCAACTCTGCCACGTCAAGCTCTGACTCCTGCCTTTTTGTCAATGCCACTGTCTCCAACCCATATAACATAGCTGGTCTCACTACCCTCTTGTAGACATTCCCTTTCACTCGTACTGGTACTCGTCTGTCACAAATCACTCCTGACACTCTTCTTCACCCACTCCATCCTGCCTGTATTCTCTTCTTCACTTCTCTTCCACACTCACCATTACTCTGAACTGTTGATCCCAAGTACTTAAATTCATTCACCTTCACCACCTCTACTCCCTGCATCCTCACCATTTCTCTAACTTCTCTCTCATTCACACACATATATTCTGTCTTAGTCCTGTTGAACTTCATTCCTCTTCCCTCTAGAGCATATCTCCACCTCTCCAGGGTCTCCTCCACATGTTCCCTACTCTCACTACAGATCACAATGTCATCGACAAACATCATAGTTCATGGGGACTCCTGTCTGATCTCATCTGTCAACCTGTCTATCACCATTGCAAATAAGAAAAGGCTCAGAACTGATCCTTGATGTAATCATACCTCCACCTTAAACGCATTCGTCACTCCCACCGCAGACATCACCGCTGTCACACTACCCTCATACATATCCTGTACCACTCTTACATACTTCTCTGACACTCCCGACTTCCTTATACAATGCCACAGCTCCTCTCTACACCTTATACCTTATATGTATGCCTACTATCCCTGATTGATGTGTGGGGTCTTTGTGTTTTATTGGGGATGTCAACACTCTATTACAAGTGCAACTCTCTTCTGAGCTTACTGCTCTACTCTAGTTCACATATTTATGTTATATAGTTGGTCATGGCACATATGACTGTATACTGATGCTTTTCACAGGTTCAGTTTATTTATACTATAGTGAGGACATGTTTACTACTACCCCATTCTTCCATACTTCTTTGATGGCTTGGTGAATAGCTACTGGGACAATGGTATATAGGGTCCTGGGTTTGAGACCTGCATGGCTGTTTATTTTGTTGCTGGGCAGACAAAGGCCTGTTGGATACAGAGTGATTAAGGCACTTTAAAGCAGTTGTAAGCAGGTCTGCGCAGGTTTGCACGGTGGGAAGCACTGCTTATTTCAGGTTATAATTTCTTACACTCAGTTAGCTTCCACTTTGCTTAATCTGTGTAGGCAATGCTTACTCCCATGCAAACACACTTAAACATGCTTACTAGTGCTTACATATGCTTACTACTGCTTATCTGTGCTTACACCTCCTTATTACTGCCTTATTCATTATGACACTGACTCTTCACATGTGTATTTCTGGCAGTACTCCAGTTCATAAATATATGTTATTTAGTGGGTTTTGCAATAAAAATATTGGTTATACCATGCTTTGCCATGTAAATTAGACTGTGCTACAGACTCGAACCGGGAATGCCTGCTCGTTAGGTGAATGCTCTGCCCACTACACTATTGCTGTGCTGCTTCATTTGCATTTATCTTCCTTGTTATTCTTGTCAGCCTTTTAAGCTGCTTTAACCATAGCTAAGCAATGAGCAAACCCATGCACCTATGGTTAGCTTTACTCAGAGATAAAAAAAGGGGGGGTTCTTCTTTTGATTTTTATGTCCTGTTGCTGTTGTACACATGAGGGACTGTTGGTAGGGACATGCGGACACCTATGAGCGGTCTCACTCATTTATTTCCACTTTCTGCTGTTCTACATTGGAGGGGCATGATTATTCTGAGAGCTCTGCTCTTAGACATACTTCCTGCACTTGTACACGCTCCATGTATGCCTGGGAGGTCGGGCAGCGCGCCTTCATTAATATGCATGGCGTGCTGCCGTCCTCCTCCTAAACAGGCACTTCTGTGCAGGACTACACTAGTCCTGCATGGAAGATTAGTGAATTCAGGGGACTGAAGCCAGTAACTTAAGAGAAAGTAAATTACTTCAAGCCATACCTATAAATTCAATGCATTAACTTATGCAGGAATCCAATTCAAATCATGAGTATTTCCATTCTTCGCACTGTAAATGTCACTTGGTTTCCTAATAGGAATTACGAAAAGTAAGAATTATCCTGAATGCTAATTCCTTTGGAGAATACATTTATAATGCATTTATTTATTTATTTATTGACATTTTATTACCTGAAAAGTCTGACAGAGTAGGAGCCTATTTTCAGTGGATGCCCTTGGAGAAAAGCTCCAAAGTATTACAAAACATTTTAAGAGCAATAATTTTACAATCTTTAAAAATAATACAGCAAACAACTACATTACAATCATTAAAAATAATACAACAAACAACTACAGTTTAATTAATTATACCAAATTTGACATAATATGAAAAACATTGGTTAAGAATAGATAGAAGTTATATGACAATAATTTAATATTTACAGAAGTTTTAGCCAGTTTATACAGAAATTAAAGGTAAGTTAGTATAATACAAAAAGGAACTGCAATATAAGTGAGAGAAAAAGAAGGCTTATGGTATACTTAGAGAGAAAGCCAGGGAAATAAATTGATAGAAGTAAGGAAGTGAGTGAAAAAGGGAGAATAAGGAGGTGTAAGGTACGAAAAGGAATTTATTCACATTTAGGGATATAATTTATCCTGGTGTTGAGAAAAAGCAGCCGAAAGAGTTTGCACTCTAAGCTGGTGAACTCAGCCCTCCTCTTCAGAGAAAGGAGAGCAAGGTCTGCTTCATCTTTACTTGTTCATCTCCTACTACTTCCTCCAACACTGGTTGCTAGCTGAATTCATGGTATCTGGTACTTAATTAGGGCTTTACCCCTTAATGCCATTGGGGTTGTCCTTTTTCTGAGTTCTTAAAGGTTGCATTTTGCGAGTGTATGTTTGTGGGAGTGTATGTTTTTTTAAGTCTTCTCTTATGTTTGTGCAATAATGGGCACTTTTCGTTTGTGTTCTTTAGTATTTTTCTAGTTTTGTTTCTTGGTTTTCTGTGTCCATCTGAAATTTTTTTGGTTTGTGGTTTGGGGCTGTTGCATAATTCATAAATGTGAGTAATTAACATAAAACATTAGAGTATTATATAGTGAATTATGTACTCTTCAAAGTGAAACTACTTGAAAAAAGGTACCAAAATCCTAACTCAAAGAAAATAGTGTCCCTACACCCCACACTAAGTTAAATATACGAATTCCAAGATCACAAGATACCAGAGAAAGGGAAAAATTTCCTATATCTCCTTGTTGCATTTCCTTGCTAAGCACTGCTAGTGGACTGATCACTTTTAACCAGATTTCACCTTGTTGTTTGTAAAAAAGCAATCAGGGAACTGTTTTATTTAATTCAGTTTTGAAAGTGTGTTTTTAAAGTGTATTTACTGCTAATCTGTCAGTACTGATTACTGTGCCAAAGATTTTTTTGGAGCAAAGACAAAGGATAGGATTTTACTTAATCAGCATGGTTTGCGGTGGTGCAGCAGTTAGCGTTGCCCCCCACAAGAGGTTCTCCGGTTAGATTCTTGGCTGGTGTGCCTTCTGTGTGGAGTCTGCATGTCCACCCTGCAGTCGAGTGATGTTTAAATACATGCAGGTAGGTGTGTCCATGAATGGGTGTGCCTTTGTTGAAGGTTGGGCATTGGGATGGCACAACAGCACTGCAAAAATCTACTGCCAATCATAAGTGGACCGGCGTTCTGCTGTGGTGACCCCTAATCAGGAAATGCCAAAAGACATTACTAGTATTATTTGCATGCTTTTAAAGTGCATTTATTACTAATCTGTTAATACTGTTCATTCTGCCTGAGTATGGTTTGGATTTTTTTTTTCTTTTATAGTGAGATTACTCAGCTGCTTGGAGCAGGCTTAATTTACATTTGTTATTGACTGGCTGCTCTGCTTGGGAGGACTTGCTGTTTTATTTGGCTTTTTGATTGTCTGTGACTTTCAAGAGTAGTTTTTAAAATTGTTCTTTATAGCAAGGGATATTACTCTGTTTAATTGGGCTGCCCTGTGCTGCTTTTCCATATGACTGGATTGATCATTTTTTAGTGTAGTTGCCCTTTTTACTACTCGCAAACATGTCAGGGAAGCGTATTTTTATTTAATGCAATTCCATCTGTGAGATTTTAAAACATCCTTACTGTTAATCTGTTAATGTTGTTTATTGTTCAAGACCTTTGTTCATGTAAGAAACTTTCTGGCTCTTTTTTATTATTAGTATGAATAGTAAACTGCTAGTTTGCATGGTGCTCTGCTTGCTTAAGGCTCAATGAACAGTTTTTAAATTATGCTGCATTGCATGACCTGATAATATATTTGGCTGGGTTGCTGTGTTCTGCATTTCCTTGCAGTATACTGCTACTGGGCTGGCAAGCTCTAACCAGATTGACCTTGCTGTACTGTATGTAGTGGTGGAGCTCATTGTACTTACTTGCACTATTCCTGTAGTATCCTCATGCACAGATACAGATGATTTGTTTTAAAGTAATTTTAGCCTGAATCTAACATTCCCTACATTTATCATGTTCCCTCAACTAGTGTGTTCATTTGTTATAGGTTGTTACCTGGCAGTGCAATATTGTTGCAGGCTGAACTGAGCTGTGAACTGCTGCTGTTCTTTGTTTACTGGCATGCATGGCTGCTCCTAGTTCAACTGCACTGCTCTGTGTGCTGCTGATGTTTGCTTATAATAGTTTTGTTGCCTGCAGGATAGCTGTTGAAATTGTTGTTGTTGTCCTTCTTCTTCTTCTTGTTCATGTCGCTAGGTCTGTTTCCAGGCCACTTCATAGTCAACATCGGCAGCTATTCATATCTATATTTTCCTTCCTACTCAGGCTAGTAATTATCAGTAATAATACTTGGTTATATCCTAGAGTCACAGTGGTATGGCGGTAGCATTGTTACCTCACAGCAAGAGGTTCTCCCGTTTGAGTCTCGGCTTGGCTTGGGAGTGCCTTCTGTGTGGAGTCTGCGTGTCCTCCCCGCGGTTGGGTAGCGTTCGAAAGACATGCGTGTGTAAATGGGCATGCCTTCGTTGAAGGTTGGGCATTGAGCTGGCACCTTGGCATTTCATAAAAAATCTACTGCCAATCATTAGTGTACCGGAGTTCTGCTGTGGCGACCCCTTACCGGGAAAAAGCTGAAAGACAAACAAACAATACTTGGTTATATCCAAGCAAAAGGCAGCAAAGGCCTATAAATGTTAGAACCAATCACTGCATGACCTCTGGAACATTGGACTCTTTGAAGCATGTGTTTTTCTGTGAGTAAGCCAGCCTCTTTTCATTGTCTTGGTGGCAACTAACCCTTGAAGTGTGTTATGTGTGGTATCTGCGTCAAACTCCAAACATATTACTGGTGATGTCTGAGCCTACTGTACTAGACTATACTGTAATTTTTACCACCTGTTCGGACCTCATTCTATTGTTATACAGAATTCTGTGTACCACTGTCTCACTACTGTAACTGTGTATTGAACCATAGTTGTGTATTGCTTGTGTACTGCTTTCAGGTCTTCTGTGTTTAATGTATACTTCCTCTTCACCTTTTATACTGCTGTTATCATACTGAATTTGTATGCTGTTTTAAACTGTAGCTGTGCACTGCTCTTGGATTAGACTGCATTTTGCAATGTCTTCCCTGTAAGGTCAGGTAGATTGCTGAATATGTGTCATGGCATCCTTGCTTCTGCTAATGCATCTTCTTTACAGCACCAACTCATCACATCTGCCTAATGATTAAATTGGTTCAATGTATCTTTCTTGCCTTTTACAAACTGACCTTCCTGGCAAACATGGAATTCCAGTCTAACTTTATCCCTTCTGTTGCCAGCCTCATTGTACTTTGTGTTCTGTGATAGGGCGGGGAATATCTAATGCTCACCAAAGAACCACTAGTACTGAACCAACAAGACATGACATGAGAAAATATAATTATATAAAGTGGAGGCCTCCTTCTCAGTTACAAAGTTGGCTGGAAAGCAACATATAAACTTACCTGTATCCCCTTAATCTCCTTAAGAGCTCTAGACCAGTATACACTGAGGTTATACAAAATCACTTCCAAGAACTGAAAGAATCATAATGAAAGCATGTCAGTGGCAATCAACTAGCATAATTACACCATGCTCATATAACTCAGTGAGTCTCCAGACTGTAGTCTACAAACCTAATACTGCTTTTAGGCCTTCCTACATAAGTAGAAATGTCTCAGTAATTGTTGACCCTATCATTAGGGACAGTGACTGCACTTTTAATAGGCTGGACAAGAGTGAGTGACATTTAACTGCCTTTTCAGTGCCAGAATCCATGATGTCACAAGAGCTCTAGTCCTCTAAACATGCTAACTGTAATTATCACCTGCTAGTGTGTCATGTTTGCATGAATGACCTGTGAGTCTCAACCCAGAAGGATGTACAATGACACATACTGGAGCTCAAATTGCATGTATCAAATATAGATAAGACTATGATCATGAGTGAAGTCCCACCATCACCTAGAGTGATGCCAGATATCAAGGAAAGATAAGTGGATTTATCTATTTGCTAAGTTTATTATGTCATTTTAGGGGGATCCACTATGTGTCATTTTGGGATGAGATTATCATCAGCCTAATTTGCTTCATCAATGATGATTTGCATAGTTCACAGAAAATATTGAAATTAACTGATGGACAGAGTCATACAAATAAAGAGAAACGCTCTCTGTATACTGGCCAAAGCATTTACTGCCCCCACACACCCATATTTAGGTAATGTTTGCCTTCTGAACATTGAAACACAACAGAGAAACTTTCCAGTAAATTTCAATACAGACTACACCAAAGTTGCTCTTCTTAATGCCACAAGTTTTAATAATAAATTGCCATATTACAAGTGTCTCCTACAACCTGATCACATTATTATATCTATTTGAACAGAGGTTTAATTTCGGTGTGAAGAAATCACTCCTTCTTTATTGGGTTTCATCCTCTGTCCCACAGACAGACCAGCAGTAGGAGTTATCAGTATTAATCAGAGACCCAATTACTTCCTGCAATTCACAGAAAACACATGCTTAACTTCAGAGTGCCTTAAAACAAGATAAATGATCAAGTCATAAAATGCTGCAAAGCATCTTTCATGTCATGGAGGACCATGACAGATTTCTAAATGTGGTTACTGAGCTACCCATAAATAAAATACCCTTCATTTGGGTGATTTCAGCTTTCCTTTGACTAACTTAAAGACGTATGCTACATAGGTTGAGTACTACAAACATTTCTTAGCCTTATTAAATGCTATCTTCCTTGTACAAATAGTTAACCAGTCCACTGGGGGTCGAAGTCATCTTGACTTCATCCTCACTAACATTGTATTTACTTGCACTGCTCCTGTATTATTCTCATCTCTGGTCAAATCCAATCAAAAATCAATAATTGTCTGCTTTAGTGCATCTAAAGCAGCACAGTAAGCACTTATCAATTTAAAGAATTTAAAAATGCAAATGTAATGAAGCTACACAATGAGCCCTCAAAATTTAGCTGCAGGATTTACAGTATCATGTAGTATTAGATTACTTATGCCAGTGAGTTTTACTCCCATCCAACAAATAGCATAAACCAGTATTCCTAATAAAAAACAGATATCTTGGGGAACATAAAAATAATTTGAATTGGTGGAATGCCAGTGCCAATACATTCTATAATAAAAGAAAAAAAAACAACTGAATTGAGGGCTATACTAAATAAAAAATGTACCCATAGGAAAGACTCAATAAAAATATCAGCGAACATCTGAAAGCTGTCATCAGGAAGATCTAAGCCAAACACCAATTAAAACTAGCATCCAAAGCCAAGAATAATCATAAATTCTTCATCAGCAACATTAAACAATTAATAAACAATATTCAACAATCCATCATCAACCCCCTTTTCCCTTTGTTGCACATGAGGTCAGGGTATTACTTCAGCAGTGACAATCATCTACAGCCAAGGTTTACACCAGGAGATGGTTAGCCCTGCCACAGTTGTTCTTCCATACTGTACACTCACAGGCACACTCACAACAATGGTCAATTTAGAATCTCCAGTCCACCTACTACACGTCTTTGGAATGTGCAACGAAACTGCCAAACCCAGAAGAAACCCACATTAACTCAGGTGAAGGAGGACATGGAGACTTTGCACAGAAGGCATCACAACTGAGAATTGAACCAGAGAACCTCTTGCTCTAAGGTGACAACTCTATCCACTGTGCCACAGTGCTGCCCTAAATAACCCTCAACAATAACATGAATAAAATCATAGTGGTATTACCCACTCTAATCATAAATGTATTGTAATATACTTGGATATAAATTTAGCACCAGCTTAATACCAAAAGTAATCACTGAGGTGTCAGTCCCTTCTTCTTCCCAAGATTATTAAGGAATGTGCCCTAACTGTATTCCAGAAAGCTAAAAATGCCAGGTCTCTGGGCCTGCCAATGTACCTGGTTGCTCAATCAACAGCATTAAAATGTCCCTTTCTGAAAACCAACTAAAACATTTTAGCTTAAGTACAGATACAGGACTGATTACTGAGGTATGGAAAATAGCTATGATTATGCCCTTCTAGCAATTATAGACTCATCAGAACAACAAGCCTAATTTGCAAAGACATGGAAAGCATTTCATCTAATTTCATAAACTCCAATCTAATAAGCTGCATTGCTTTAGATCTATAATTATATGGTTTTGCCCAAGTGAGATCATGTGTACTTAATTTAGTTCAAGAAAAGTACTGAATCTGTATAATATAATCATGCAGTTCATACAGCATACATCTGGAATTGTAAATAAACTTAAAGGTATAAATGTAGGCCCTTATGATGTCAAATATATAGTAAACTGTCAGGCAGAGAGTACTCATGTATTTAAAGTAGTACATGGCATCTCAGAAAGCATAAAAATGACTTGTGGCATTCTTCAGGGCCTTTCTAGTATTCATCTATCCAAACACATCACACAGCTCGAAAGACGCCAGAGGTTCCTAACTAAAACAATGACTATAATAATACCCACAGCTACCAAGTCAGGATTAAAAATCTATCCCTATAATCTGTCTCTTGTAAACTTATTCATGTTAATTTATGTCCAGCATTCCATTCTGTTAATAATCCAACCCTCCCTGATCTCCTGCTCTCCCACAAAACAAATAGTTCCACAGATACTTGAACCAAAGGTCTGAATTCCCATCAGAAAGTAAGACATACTGGTGGAGTTGGTTTATTACTCTGTGTTTCACCATCCCTGGAATAATTTGCAGTCACATATAAAACAGAGGGATACCCTGTTCTCTTTAAGGTAAATTTGATGAATGCACAGGCATCCATAAATTCTTCCCAGGGTTAATTTGCTTGGTCCTCTAGAAGGCAGAAGCAACTTTAGGAGTTTGAAAGCTGTCAGAGTGATTATAGTCTATGGACTGACTCTGCCTTATAAACTCCATGAGTCTATGGCTTTTACTGCCTATAAGTCAGATAATTATTGACATTTAATCCACAACACACCCTTCCTTAACTTCCACATTTCCTTAAATAGACACGAAAAGTTAATAAGTAATGACTGATAGGATCCAGCTGGGACAGTCCTTTCTGTGGAGGAAGCATATTTGCAAACTCCCATCTCATTTCCTATTCCACTTCATGGCTGAGTAGAAAAGGTCCATACGTGGAGCTATCAGTATTACTATGGGCTTCTAGAATGCTTGAGAAAGTCCATCTAAATGTTACTAATACCCATCAAGTCATTTCTGTCACATGTTCCCATATGGCTTAAACAAATCAACATCCACGTACTTAACATGCTACTGAAAACTTAACATCTCATTTCATAATTGTGAAGGCTGGTAGTAGAGATGACAAGCTTGGATTTCTTATTGAGCTCCTCTGCCCGTTAACATTCTTTTGTTTGTCTATCCTTTAAAACCATACAAGCAACGTTCAAGTGATGAGACCTTCTCTCATTCATATCTATAAAACTGTATGTCTCCCCTCTCAGTCTACCTTGACAGTTTCTAATACATCACCATATCCATTTCCAAGGCAACCATCATGTATTATTTTAAGCTTTACATAACGTTTCTGCACCACATCTTTCTCATCTTCCTATATGTCAATGTCTAGTTCATAAATGCAAGTAAGCTGTTTATTAGTTATCTGCTTCCTAAGAGCAACTAGGTGGTATTACAGGTCATATGTATTAATGCAGTATGAGGCACTTCTGCAACCTTAATTAGAATATAGAACATTAATGGAGAGAGTACAGTCAGTTATTTGAATTACTTGAGCCCATGTCATGACTGCTCTGGAATAAGGGCTTAAGAGTTCAACTCAGTGTCACCGATCTTCAAAACAAATAGGAAAAATATATTATTTTCAATATGCTTCTCAGATGCTGATCTCACAACCCTCTAGGAAAAGTCATGATACATTGTCTGTAAATTATCAGTCGTTCATCAAGCTTCAGTGGCCTCAGAATGAAAATAATGAAGTATGGGGGGGTGGGGGGGTTGCACCCATAGTAGGGCTGGATGTTGAGATACCTTCTTGCACAAAATGGGAAAGTGGTGCAGCAGTAGCTTTGTCACTTCACAGCAAGAGGTTCTCTGGTTTGATTTTCGGCTGGAGTGCCTTCTATGTGGACTCTGCATGTCCTCCTTGTGTTCATGTGGATTTCCTGCAGGTGCTCCAGTTTCCTCAGATGTTACAAAGTCATGTGTCTGGAGCGTTTCTCCCCAGGCCTCTGCTGTAAATTGGCTTATTCCAAGTTGAGCTTTCCTGGTTAACAAATGTTAAATAAATAAAAATGTTTTTTTTTCCTATAAGGTTGTATTGTTCTTGAGCTGTTGTGCCTGTGATCATAGTTTGTGATCTACCCATGCTTACTTAATTCAAGCTCAATTTGCTGAGATTGTCTAGTCCAAGCTTGAATTAATAGAAGATATATAGTTTAACCCACATAATTTATACATGACAGAAACATCCTGGATAAATAAATTATACAGAAGGAGTGAACCTCAGAATAAACTCCAAAAAACAAGCCACACTGGTGGAATCCAAACATCAACAGGCTGTACAATATAAGGAAGAAAGTCATAGCAAAAATCAGGAAGGTCAACTCCAAGCTGGATAAAAGCTCTCTCATCAATCTAAGCAAACAACTAAGAGGTCTTGTCAGGTCTACCAAACCCAATTTTGAGGACAAAATAGCCACCCATGCCAAAAACATCCACAAAGCTTTCTTTAGCTATGTTCTATCCTCAAAGTCTGTACTCAACATTATGCAGAGCTCATTGCAAATGGATCCACCTAAATGAAGCCAGAAAATATAGCAAATCTAGTGGGCAAAAAATTCAGCTTCAACCCCTGCCATCACCCCTCAGGAAATAGTATTGAACATGACCCCCCACCCTCACTAGGAACAGATTCTAAATGCACTCCTCAAAGCCAAAAACCCTGTATTGATAGGCCCTGATAATATCCCAGGATGTCTGCTAAATAGCATTAAACATCCCCTATCAGGACCACTGGAATCACTATTTAACCACAACCTCCAGTCAGGCTTTGTGCCATGCAGCTGGAGAACTGCAACAGTCATGTCTTTGCATAAGTATGGGCCTTTTATGCCAAGAAGAAACTACAAACCCATTATTCTGACTAGTCTCATATACAAAGCCATGGAAAAAATTGTCATGAGAATGATTAATAATGATATTGGAAACCTCCAAGCAAACACTGGAGCCAACCAGTTTGGTTTTGTCAAGGGCACAGCATGCCAACTCTGTCTAGTAGACCTCTTTGAAAAGGTCACCAAAACAATGGATGAGGGCAAAACAGTATATATTCCCTACCTTGACCTGACCAAGGTATTTGATAAAATGCCCCACACGAGTATGTTAAACAAAGTCTCAGAATTAGGTATAAACCCCCATGTTACACACTGGATTGCCAGATGGCTCTCATATAGGACTCACTGATTTAGGATATGGTAGTCCACCGCCACAAAGAGGCCAGTTTCATGTGGAGTCCCTTGGGCTTAGTGCTGGGTCTTCTCCTTTTTGTCATGTACTTCTCAAAAGTCAAGGCCAATGTCAAGGACCTCTGGCTGACCAAGTCTGCAAATAACTGCAAACTGTGAGCAGTCACAGTATCCCCAAAGACACTAGTATCCTCCAGGAAGAGCTCTAAAACACAGTGCCAAGAAATACATTATAGTACCCTTTGCAAAGTCACCTACCCCAATAAACTATCTCATTATAACACACCCCTACATGTAGACCTACTAGTCACAGATTTGAGGATTTAAGGATGTATGCAGACAATTATCTGGCTTTTAACCCATATGTGCCCAAGGTAGTAAAGAAATCATCCTATGTAGCTCAATTTATAAGTAAGGCCATGGCATTGAGGTCCCAGGAAGTCATCATTCCATTATATTCAGCCATTATCATACCCATCACTGAGTGCAATGCCCCTTCTGTATATCCCCAACCAGACACAAACAGCAACTGGAAGGTCTACAGCGGTTCCTCACAAAACGAACGCAGAGCATGAATAACATGACCCATGCAGATTACCTCAAGGCCTTACTCTGTCTCCTACAGATGTTGAAAAGTGATCTATGTCTGGCATACAAGGCATTCAAGGATCAGTCTCTGATGGACCTCTTGCATGTCTGCAAATCTAGTACCACAGAACTACCTGATCCAGGGACTTAAACCTAGCTTGTAACATAAATAGGATGTGTTGCAGGGGCAGGTATGTGTTTCAGAGGATACACCTTCTCTGAAACAAGCTTCCCATCCATCTGAACCAAAGTTTTTCCCTGACCATATTCAAGGAAAGCCTATACTAGTGGATGGGATATCAGAAATTCACCACTGCTCTGTCAACTATGTCTGTAATAGATAGATGCAGACTATGCCCTAGCTTACATCTTCTTCTTTTTTTGGCTGCTCCCATTAGGGGTCGCCACAGCAGATCAACTGTTTCCATTTCTTCCTGTCCTCTGCATCTTGCTCTGTCATACCAACCACCTGCATGTCCTCTATCACCACATCCATAAACCTTATCTTAGGCCTTCCTGTTTTCCTGTTACCTGGCAGCTTCATCCTTAATCTTTTTCCAAATATACTCTGCATGCCTCCTCAGCACATGTCCAAACCAATGTAATTTTGCCTCTCTGGCTTTGTCTCCAAACCTGCCAACCTTGGCTGACCCTCTAATATACTTATTCCTAATCCTGTCCATCCTCGTCACACCCAGTGCAAATCTTAACATCTTCAACTCTGCCACGTCAAGCTCTTACTCCTGCCTTTTTGTCAATGCCATTGTCTCCAACCCATATAACATAGCTGATCTCACTACCCTCTTGTAGACCTTCCCTTTCACTCTTACTGGTACTCGTCTGTCACAAATCACTCCTGACACTCTTCTCCACCCACTCCATCCTGCCTGTGCTCTCATCTTCACCTCTCTTCCACACTCACCATTACTCTGAACTGTTGATCCCAAGTACTTAAACTCATCCACCTTTGCCACCTCTACTCCCTGCATCCTCACCATTCCTCTATCCTCCCTCTCATTCACACACATATATTCTGTCTTAGTCCTGCTGACATTCATTCCTCTTCTCTCTAGAGCATATCTCCACCTCTTCAGGGTCTCCTCCACCTGTTCCCTACGCTCACTACAGATCACAATGTCATCTGCAAACATCATAGTCCATGGGGACTCCTGCCTGATCTCGTCTATCAACCTGTCCATCACCATTGCAAATAAGAAAGGGATCAGAGCTGATCCTTGATGTAATCCCACCTCCACATTAAACACATCCGTCACTCCCACCGCAGACCTCACTGCTGTCACACTACCCTCGTACATATCCTGTACCACTCTTACATACTTCTCTGACACTCCCGACTTCCTCATACAATACCACAACTCCTCTCTAGTCACCCTGTCATATGCTTTCTTTAAATCCACAAAGACACAATGCATCTCCTTCTGACCTTCTCTGTACTTCTCCATCAACACTCTCAGAGCAAACATTGCATCTGTAGTGCTCTTTCCTGGCATGAAACCATACTGCTGATCACTAATCATCACCTCCCTTCTTAACCTAGCTTCCACTACTCTTTCCCATAACTTCATGTGTGACTGATCATTTTAATCCCACTGTAGTTACTACAGCTCTGCACATCACCCTTATTCTTACAAATCGGTACCAAAACACTTTTTCTCCATTCCTCAGGCATCCTCTCACTTTCCAAGATTCCATTAAATAATCTAGTTAAAAACTCCACTGCCATTTCACCTAAACACCTCCATGCTTCTACAGGTATATCATCTGGACCAACAGCCTTTCTGTTCTTCATCCTCTTCATAGCTATCCTTACTTCCTCCTTGCTAATCCACTGCACTTCATGATTCACTATTCGCACTTCATCCAACCTTCTATCCCTCTCATTCTCTTCATTCATCAACCCCTCAAAGTACTCTTTCCATTTGCTCAACACACTCTCCTCGCTTGTGAGTATGTTTCCCTCATTATCCTTTATCACCCTTTCCTGCTGCACATCTTTACTAGCTTGGTCTCTCTGTCTAGCCAATTGGTACAGGTCCTTTTCTCCCTCCTTAGTGTCCATCCTTTTATACAACTCTTCATATGCCTTATCCTTAGCCTTTGCCACCTCTCTCTTTGCCATGCACCTCATTTCTTTATACTCTTGTCTACTTTCTTCATCTCTTTAACAATCCCACTTCTTCTTCACCAACCTCTTTCTCTGTATACTCTCCTGTACTTCTTCATTCCACCACCTGGTCTCCTTGTCCTCCTTCCTCTTTCCAGATGTCACATCAAGCCCCTTTCTAGCCATCTCTCTTACTAGGTCTGCTGTAGTTCCCCAGCTTTTTGGTAACTCTTCACTGCCACCCAGTACCTGTCTTAACTCTTCCCTCAACATCACCTCACAATTACCCTTTTTCAATTTCCACCATTTGATCCATGGTGCTGCCCTCACACTCATCCTCCTCTTCCTGATCACCAATGTCATCCTACAAGCCACCATCCTATGCTGCCTAACTACACTTTCCCCTGCCACCACTTTACAGTCTCCAATCTCCTTCAGACTGGCCCATACATAAGATATAATACACCTGTGTGCATCTTTCGCCACTCTTGTATGTCACCCTATGCTCCTCCCTCTTGTTAAAATATGTTTTCATCACAGCCATGTCCATCCTTTTCAGAAAGTCCACTACCATCTGACTTTTTGCATTCCTTTGCTTAACACCATACCTACCGATCACTTTCTCATCCCCTCTGTTCCCTTCACCAACATGCCCATCGAAATCTGCTCCAATCACCAGTCTGTCACCCTTGGGTACAGTCATCACCATATACCCCTAAAAATATTCACTAGGGCACCAAACTTAATGGATACATTTAGGATGTATGGCAAGGCTTAAAAAGACCCTTGTGGTTGGTAGCCTAGTATAAACTTATGAACTTATGAACCAAGCAGGCATAAAGGAGAAAAGAAAACAACAGATTTGGTGAACAACATTACTGAGAGCAAGAATGATTTGTAGCGCATGAGACCAAAAAGAATATCTCTTAATTGTTCATAATTTTGCAAAACTTTTCTGATTTTACCTCACATTTTTCTCCAGTTCCTCATATTTATTTATTTATGTATTGATTGATTGATTTATTATTTTTGTTTTAATTTTCTGATAGATTGCTGATGACCACAGTTAGTCAATAATACCAGACATTACAATTTCATACTTCTTACTGCTCAGAAAATACCGTTGATTCAAAATCAATTATTTTATTAACAGTGTAAGTGAATTAGAGTAAGATTTAAAATCTGTTCCAGATTTTGAGCCATTGCAGCCACCCCCCCCTCAGTGTTTTTGGTTTTGTCCAAAATTCTTGAGAAAAGAAATTGAGAGGTATGCCAGAAAATGTTTAATAAAACAACTTGATTTCAACATAGTAAAAATGGTTGCATGCATAATATAGCAATATAAAAAAAAATAAAAGGATATGAAACTCTTGCTGCCAGAAATTACAATGCTCCATAATATAAGCATATGAGAGGAAACATACAAACATAAAGTTGTACTTATGCAGAAAGAACATGGGATTTTCTGAGGCCACGTGGGTATAGCAACATCCTCTTGCCTATTGTTAGCCATTTTCCCTTTAGTGTTTATTATTCCAACATTACCAAAAATCTATGAACGCCCCCTTCACTGACAGCACCTCTATGATGCCAGCTAACATTTTGTTAGATGCTGTCTCCACATTTTGTAGAAGTGATACTTATTTAAGCATCTTCTTTCGCCCAAATTGTAGATGATATGCATTGGTCAGGACTCCATATTGACCTATATGTTCCTCATTACCTTTAACATTTTGTTAGATGATGTCTCCACATTTTGTAGAAGTGATACTTATTTAAGCGTCTTCTGTCGCCCAAATTGTAGATGATATGCATTGGTCAGGACTCCATATTGACCTATATGTTCCTCATTACCTTTAACATTTTGTTAGATGATGTCTCCACATTTTGTAGAAGTGATACTTATTTAAGCGTCTTCTGTCGCCCAAATTGTAGATGATATGCATTGGTCAGGACTCTATATTGACCTGTATGTTCCTCACTACCTTTCAGTGTTGCTCTTTGTTCATTTCATTGACCCCTTTATTTTTAATCTTTTAGTGAATGCACATCAAGCACTGTCCTTCTTTCTGTCCCTGTCCTTTTTCTTTTCTGCACTGCTGAGATACCTTTCCATTTCATGATAACTTTCAACGTTAATTACTTTTCTTGGTATGCATACAATAGCTGTTCTCAGTGTCCAAAATACTGATGTCACAATGAATTGTAGGAGTAGCAATACCACAGCCTGAGGCTGGTAACTTGTATATATCCTGTTTTAATCTAATACAAAAATGCAGTGGGACTGATAGCCATACTATTGTTTGTCTGTGATCATCAATGGTACTGGCAAATGTTTGCACACAGAACAAAGAAGGTATCCATGTTTCATAATTCAATTCACATGAATTGTTTTTGCAGCTTTAAAAATGAGCCATAGATGTTGAATGTGTATTTTACACTGCAGTGAATGTATTGCTTCCTTCGCATATTTCTAATTACAAATACAATTGAGTATTAGCTCGCTGTTTTACCCCCATTTAAGTTGAAAGCAACAGAACAACACATCTCTGGGGACAGTTTCATGAGAGCTGGTTTGCTATTTGTTAGAAACTGAAAGTAAAATAAGACATTTACAAGCTTTTACATAATTATGCAGCACATTTTTCTGTCTTTGTTTCTGAAGCATTAAAAGAAAGAAGGCATATTAAGGTATCACTTCTGACTTTATTTCAGAGCAGTGCTTTGTGGATTACATCTGCAAGTACTAATTTATTTCAAATAAATGTTTCTATAGTCAAAAGAAAATGACATCTACTAATCAGTTATCAACAGAAAGCACACCAAAATTAAATATTAATGCAGCAAGAATGTGTTTTAGTAAATACTATTTTATATTTTGTTGCATGACTTACATAACTGCTCAGCAAATAATCTGTTAAAATATACACAATGTACACTTTACTGATATGATTCCTGAAAATGCCAAACACATAATGTCAAGAGGCCTGTAAGTTTCATATTCCCTTTAAAGCTTTCTGAAAGCTGCATAGGAACTATATGGCTTCAAAATGCTCCACATACCTCTTATAAGAATTTACTTAAGAGCATTTGATCTTGTCTCCTTTTGTCTGTTGCTGCAGTACTAAAAAGAAATTGCAGTTCTACATTTCCCAGTGGAAACGGAAAGGCTCAAATGTATGGGCCCATTTATTACAGTAAAATCTCTTGCTGGGGATTTACAAAAGCAGTTTAAACAGATAAGGTGATTCAGGCATCTTGTTCTTCATGTTTTACACCCTAACATGAGCACAGAAGATAAAAGTCAGCATTTAAATTAACACCAACATCTTTCTGTAACCATGTCAATGATTCATCATTGCAATCTATGCTATCAGCCCCTTTGCACCCTCACATCTTGCTGTCACATTGCCAACATTGCACATCTGTAGCAAAACAGTTTAAATCCCCACCTCCTCATCCACATGCAGTGTTAATATGCCTTGCAGCTCATATTTTGCCTTCTTTTTCACTTTACCCATGCAAAGCTTTTAAGCTATCCACTTTTACAACTGATGTAACTACATTTTGTGTTTGTCAAATGCACTTCATTTAACTCATGCTTCACATGTAAAGCCCTTAACTGCAGAATTTATTTCATTATATTTAAACTGATATTATTATCTTCAGATGCCTGTATTATTTGCAGTTGTCATAAAAAATGCTTGACTACTGATATGTAAATAATTGACATCCTAAATTATTTCACTCTGCTCTGTGTCAAGTAATAGCCAGCAGCTTTAACCTCAGTTGCAAGATTTCCACAGTCCAAATGTTCTGTAGAGTGAATTCCTGTTTTACTAGCGTGTAAGTTTATCACACCACTGTCATAAAATATAAGGTGAACAAATACAAATAAGCAAATAAATAGTAAATCATTGTTTTCAGCTCATTCCATAGTCTGTTTCTTTAGAGGATTATATGATTTAAAGAGAATAGAGCTAATTGATTAGCACACATTCTCTTTTACAATATTGTGCTCCTAGGATGCTGCTGAAAAGGGGTCATCCATTCAGCTTGCCTAATTAACAAATGAATAAAGTCACTCTGACTGAAATAAAACAGGCAAAAATATAACAGCAAGGTGTACAAAACTAATTTGATTAAGATGGAATCATGGACTGCACTGTTTTTTGCTTAAAGTGTAGTAATGATATAGTCTATATCAAACTGATTATTTTTCAATTATTTTATATTCATCTGTATGTATGTGTGTGTCTGTGTGTGTACATGCATGTGTGTTCCTTTTCATGCTTGTGTGTGTGTGTGTGTGTGTGAGTCTGTGTATTAACTGCATGTGGCTACGTATGTACAAATGTTTATGTATGTGTGTGTGTATGTGTGTGTGTGGGGGGGGGGGGGCAGGTGACCATGTGTGTGTATGTGCTTGTGTGTTTAAGTGTGTACATGAGTGTCCATGTTTATGTACATGTCTAAATGTGAGTGTATTGGTAGATGAAATACTTCATGACCCATCAAGGATTAATATTCTGTTTCTTTTCAGAGCAATTACTTTCTTTTATAATACAAAGGTGCAGGCAAATTGAATGCTCTCCTAAATTCTGATTGCAAAAAGACATTGTTTCCTCTTAAGTAAAATAAACTACAACTTTGTTAAAACAAATTGATTGCTTAGCTGCACTTAAAAAACAAAATCACGCCACTGTTGGAGAAAAGTAAATACCAAATAGATTTTCTCCCTGCAAAGTATCTCAGAGAAAAAACTATGTGATCTAAACTTCTGTATGATTAATAATGATTATGTTTTTGTTTTATACTATCTAACTATATATATTCTTCTCAATAGGTAAGTCTTCTCCAAGAATTATCCCCAGTGGTGTGTTTCTCTTCATCTGCATGATCTCAAACGTTCATGGGCTAGTTTAATGAATGCCCAAAATGTAATTCTAAGCACAAGTGCATATTACATAGCGGCTAATGTGCTGTTGGATATTCATTAGATAGCTGTAGCTGTACATGCCTTGGACAGCTGAAAAACGAAGTCAAGCAGCAGAATATGCTAATGAAGGGATATGTACATGAAATGCATGCTGATTAAGCAATTCAGGACATATAACGCATGCTCTTTTTTGGCCTTAATTCCAGTACTGTTTGTAATGCAGTCATGAACACACTTATTAAAACATGTTAGGGGTTGATTCCAAAATGGTGGTCGACTAGGAAACAGCTTAAGCACAGAGCTCCTCACCTCAAAATTCTTTCTTAAGTAATACTTACTTCAAAAAGAGCTGCTTCTACTTCATCTATGTGGAACTTGCATTACTTTGGAAGTGGAAAAACGCATGACAGATCTTCACCCTCTCTGGCTCTCTCACAGTGGTTTTTTTTTCATCTTTCTTTTTATCTTCTCAAAGTGATTCAGGAAGGCCTACTGCTGTCTGCAATAACTCTGGCTCCTCATGGCTAGGCAGATTAAAACAACAAATGACTCTATTATTATGGATACTCAAACAATCAAAGCTAAAGCATCAGCAATTTTCTCTCCTGAAAAGGAGGCTCTTTCAAAAAGGCAGAGAACAAATAAACAAAATACTGAATCCTCCAAAAGTGACACTAGTAACAAGGAAGATCCCGGCTTTCACATGGAAGAACTTAAACAGGCCCTTCAGCCCATTCACACAGCTATACAAAGCTTCTCGAACAACTCTCAACTATAGGAAAATCTATTAATCAAATAGTGGACAGAGTTGACACACTTGAACAAAAAACACAATCTAATGAGTTCCAAATACAGTCTATTTCAGAAGAATTACGTGCCAAAACAGCCTCCTTGTCAGATTTACAGTCAAAACTTACAGATCTTGAAGCTAGGAGCAGGCAATAATATTTTAATAAGAGGTCTCCTGAAACCTATGACAGCCAAGGCCTGCTTACTATAACAAAACAAATATTTGAATCACTTTTACATTCAGAAGATGGCAGTAACACTATTATAATTGAGAGAGCTCACCGTGCATTGCATAAAAGACAAGATACTACAGCTCCTCGCCAAGTTTACACAAGATTACTTAACTTTCAAACCACTCAACAGATCCTCTATGCAGCAAAAAAGAATAGAAACTTTATGTGGAACAAGCATAAAATAAACTTCACACAAGATTTACCTGTCTCCATTAAAGAAAACAGACAGAAATTAGCCCGTTCTGCTCTGACCTCATCAAAAGAAACATTAGGTTTCAAATCGTTATCCAAGCACACTGATTTTCTACCAAAACGATACTAAATACTCTATATCATCCCTAATTGAAGCAAGAGAGATATTTCAAAAGTTTTCAGCAAGATTCCTGTACAAACATGAACTCACATAACTCCAGCACGATCGCTTCTACAGTTGTACTTTTCTCAACTTGAATTTACTCACCGGAGGCTTCAGCTATTCAGTCACTTGCTTTCCAGCGTTTTAAAAGTTTTAGCAAGTCCAGGACTGTTTAATGTACTTAAAACAGCCTTATCTCCGTTTAGAGATAGATCCACGTGTCAACAAGGAACGCTACTTCATTGTGAGGTTCCCAGCGGATATCCTTTGCTGTGACTCTACAACCTGTGCCAGTGAACCCATTCCCCATCGATCGCGCCTGCAGCGCTTTTATGTATAAAAAGAAATCAAAAGACTCTGCATACTGTTTTTGATGTTTAAGGTATCTTTGAGCAATGGTGGTGTCAACCAGGCAGGGATTAAAATGAACCGTGTGTGATAGCCAGAAACAGCAAAAATAAAGCCAAGGCAGTTGCTTGCAGAAAGAGGAGACGAACTGTAAGATGAGTATTATAAAAATGCATCATACAGACAATAACGGTATTATATCACAAAGGGAAAAGGCAAACCAAGCACATCTCTAATACATGTAAATTTTATATTTTCCTTTTTAGGTCCCTGGGAATGTAAACTGCCAGGTGATGCTTTTAAAGTACCTGCTGCAATAGATTATATCTACTGTGGTTGAGTCTTTCTGCACGCAGATCATCCAGCTTGCACTATGAATATTTACTTTTGTCTATGTCGTCTACTCTGTTTTCTTCTTTCTTGCTGTGTTAATGTAAGTAAGAGGCCATGCTAGGCAAATACCCTGTTATCCATATTGCTGAAAACATGCTTTCTGTATTTAACTATGGGATCTCAAGTACTGCTTGCTACCAAGCCACTGTTTTTTGTTTTATATAGTTCATTTATTTGGCGTTTGTGTAGCGATCAGCTCTAGCTATTAGAGCTACTGAAGTTTTTTTTTAAGCATGCAGAGTCCCTTGCCCCAGTATTTACAAAATGGTGCAGTTTAAAGACATAAGCACACACTATAACAAATAAACACCAAACTGCTAAACGCATATAGTGGAAGTCAGAAACTGACTTTTTGTAGGTAGTGCAGCTGATCATTGCACTTTAACCAACTAAATGATTTTTTCAGCATATTAATGCTTAGTTTTTCTTCGTTTTTTTTCTTTTTCTGTAATAACATATGTTTGGATGCATAATACAAAGGACACTGGGGTGGGAGATTTTGCATAAATTCCTTTAGTGTTTTGGAGTATTATTGTAATAGTTTTACTGTAACAGTTATAGATATTAGATTTTATAAACATTAATAAACATTAACACATAAATGGTATTAAGACAGGTGATGTTTAAAATACTCAAGGGTACATTTAGATTACTTAGTTTGAGAGTAGTTTGCTACAAGTATTTTATAGGTTCATTCTATTAGATTAAGGATAGTTACAATTAGAGTTTTAAAAGCATTTAAATATTAACTTGAATTGTAAAAATTTAGCAAAAGGTTAATATAGTTGAAGGGTGGGTTACACATATATAACTAGTCTCTTAGGTTATAAATAGTTCTGTTATTATTGGATTATGTTCATTGTAACCTTATCTTCGGTTAACATGCTTTATAAGTATTTATAATATGCAGCTCATTAACTAAACAGTCACAACCTCTCTTAGTTGGGTTTCATCACTAGTAACACATTATACTGTTAGATAATTTTATAAAATGTTATTTTAATGTTATACCAACCTGACTGTATTACAGTTGTGATTACATTCTCACAAGAAATGCCAATTCTAGTAACAAATATGTTATGTACAGTATTCCTAGAGATTCTTAGTTGTATACACAGAGTTTTAACATTCCAGGCTTACAGATTTATATTTATATACCTTAGGTCAAGCTTACTCTACACAAAAATTGGTGTACTCTTTACAAGTGGAGACTCTATGTGCAATCAAGTGAGTTCTGGTCTGATAATCTTTTGGATGAGATTTTCTTTGTATATATGTATAGAATTGTTAATGTTGTTTTGGTTTGTTTATATGCTTCTTCGCTAAGGGGTTCGGGTGGGTAGGCACCGGGTTAGTTCAGAAGAAGTATCATGCTGCATCTTCCATTACATTTTACTGTGTTGCTTTTAAAGAGCAGAATTGGTTCTTCACTCTCTCTTTTATCTAACAAAACAAGGGTAGACTATTCCAACACAAAAGTAATGTACCCACACATTATCTTAATTACACTAAATATATTATGTGCCTATACCTATTTTGGTTTTAACGCCCATGAGTTGGTCCATTGATTCTTGGAATATAAATGGCTTACAAAACTTTGCAAAAGAAAATTACTACTACACCTTGTCTTTAAATCTCATGCTACCGTTTGTTTTCTACAGGAAACACACCTATCTAATTCTGAGTGGGAAAAAGTAAAAAATAGAAAATGGATTAGGTCTATAATAAGCAGGTGACAGCACAAATTCGAAAGGTGTGGCCATCATAATTAAGAAACAATTCCAGGAAATTATTAATGAATATAAATCTGACACAAACGGCAGATGGTGTTACTTTACATCTACCCTACCTAACTCCGACAAACCAGTTATGTTTTTAAATCTGTATGGTCCTTGTTCACAACAACAGACTTTTATTTTAGAAATTTATAAAATACTGAACTCATTTCCAAATCACTTATTTATTGTAGGTGGGGACTGGAATGCGTTATAGACCCCAGTCTAGATCGCACAAGCAAATCATCCTCTTACAATCTTCAAGCTTCCATAGCGTTAGAGGAGCTTATATCTGATTTTAATCTTATAGACACGATTAAATTTAGTAATATCTCGACTAAGGAAAATCTTTATACCTTTTATTCTAATTGTCACAAATCATGGTCACGCCTTGACTTTTTCTTAATTTCAGACCTCCTATCCAAATTTAAAAATACTTTCAATATTGAGCCTAGATGCTTCTCTGACCATGCCAAAATCTCTCTCATAATTAGGTTCACTCCGCCTGATTTTACTTTTGCCAACTGGACACTTAACAATAATTTACTAAATAATAAAGATATAATTAAAAAAATTAACAACATGTTAATAGATCTTGATTTGAATATCACAGAGTCCCAAATCCCCCCGGACATACAATGGGCATGCAAGGCTGAAATGAGGGGCTTTCTCATTAGCCAAGCTTCCTTTCTTAAAAAGCTAAACATGAAAAAGGAAAATACTTTATCCTTGAAACTTTCTTCTCTGGAAAAAAGTCAGAGATTATCCCCTGACCCACAAACTATAGAACTGATTAATGCGACGCGCAAAGATTTATATGAACTTTATTCACAGAACTATTCCTTTCAGGAACAGAAATTCATTGCAACATATTCTGAATGGGCACAAATGCCCTCAAGAACCTTAGCAAGAATACTAAAAAATAATAATAGTGCTCCTAGAATTTCCACCCTTCATCACCAACGGAAATTATACAAATCAGATTCTGAAATAATACACCTGTTCTTTGAACTCTTTTCAGAAATCTATAGCAGACATAAAAGTGATAATCAAAACCTCGGATGGAGTCTTTTCTTAATTCAATTAAGTTCCCTCTCTTAATACTAACCAAGTCTCCTCCTATCTGCCCTGCTCGACATTCAAGAAGTCCAGGCCATCATAAAAATTTAAAATTAGGCAAAGCCCGTGCCCTGACGGCTTTACTACTATCTTATTCAAAGTTTTCTACACACATACCACCTCCATACTATTGAAAGTCTTTAACTATATTATTAAAGAGGGTATTCCTGATATACACTGGAATAACTCGAAAACTATTTTAATATTAAAAATAAACAAGATAAAGCAGATCCTCACAACTACAGACCAATCTCGTTAATAAATGTCGACATTAAGATATTCGCTGCCATATTAGCATGTAGATTGAAAAAGTTCTCCGTCTTTAATCTCCCTGATCAAGCTGGTTTTATGAGCAATAGGCACACGTGGATAATACATTAACCCTTGATTCCCTTATACAATTTACCAAAAAGGAAGAAATCCAATATCGCCTTAACTTTAGATGCCTCCAAAGCTGACAGAGTTAACTGGGAGTTTCTGTTTGCCTCATTGTCCCATTTTGGTGTGCCTAATTATTTTTGGATATGATCAGAACACTTTATACAAATTCCCAAACCTACCTTTACATCAACAAACAGAGATCGGAGCCAATTCTGATCACTAATGGAACAAGGCAAGGGTGCCCACTCTCTCCTTTTCTTTTAATATTTTTATTGAGCCTTTCTTTCTTTATATTACTCAGAATACCTATCACAATATACCTAAAATACTAAACACAGATTGCACTATCAGCTTGCTGACGATCTTAATTTATATTTTCAGTCACCCAATACAGACCTACTAAAATTTTTGATGCCATAGAGAAATTCTCTTCGCATCAGATTATCAAATAAATAATAAAAATCTCATATATTTCCTATAAACCCTAACTTCCATAAATCCTTTTATTTCCTGAATCCTCCTTCCGAATAACATATAGCCTTAAATATTTAGGTATCTATTTTGAACATAATCAAGCCTCTATTCTTCAAAATAATTTATTAAAAACATGGTCTAACATACAACAAGATCTACAAAGATGGAAACATATGAATTTAGCTTTCCTGTCCAAAGCAGCTATTGTGAAAATGAATATCTTACCTAGACTTCTATTTCAACTTAATGCTTTGGATGTATTAGTCTATAATAACTTTTCTCCAAAATCAACAAAGAAATAGCTGGTTTCATTTGGTTCCCTAAATCAGTGAGAATTGCTTACCTTAAATTAACCTATCCTAAGGAAAAAGGGGGCTAAGTCTACCAAACTTCCATTTATACTATAAAATTATTTGCTCAATTAGAGTTTGGTCTATCTCAAATTTCAACATCAAAACACAAATGCATTATCCAGCCTGGGTTAAAATGTGGTATCAACATGTTATATCCAACAAAATTAACCCTCAGGCTATTCCCTTTCTATCTATTACCTCTTTGAACAACTGTAATCTAGCTCAATCTTTGAAACATAAAATCAAGCTTTTCCAAAATCTTATTAAAGATATTAATCTGGTAAATTCTCTATCCCTTCTACAACCGTTGCATCAGAACCCAAATCTTAAAATTAACAATCTAATGATTGACCTTACTAAATTCCCACTCATCAAAGATCTCAAGGTATGGGATATTCTCAAACATAGATCTAAAACTCTACCCGAGTTACGGTTAATCTTGGGTACTAATAAAAAATACACAGTTATTCTTAGACAACTAAGAGAAATTATTATGGCACAACATTTTAACGTCTCTCCCAATACTCAGGAACTAAACAAACTAATTGAAGTCATCTCAGCAATCTCAAGCATTAAAAAAACAATATCATCCTCTTACAAGCTATTGACTAACATGATCTACGATTCAAACTGTCTTTTCTCCAACTACTGGAATACCATCGGACCTTCCATTACAGAAGATCAAAAATTATCAGCTATAAAATCTACTCTAGAGCTCTCTCTTTTCAAAAAACACCTATATACACAAATGATGCTCAACAACAATGCTTATTACACTCCTGTAACTCTTAATAAATTTAATGCCAACACTCCACCCTCGTGCACCTGTTGTTCATGTCCAAAGCGGACTTGCTTCACATTATGTGGTATTGCAAGCATTCTTACAAACTCTGGTGCTCTCTGAAAGTACGCCTGGAAAAATGGGTTACTACACCTCCACACTCGTGGGAAACAGCTATTCTTCACATTCCTACATCCAAAGTTTCAAAATGCAACTGCACATTCTAATTATACTTTGTTCACTTGTTAAACTATACATCACTAGCAATTGGTTAGATCGCCAAACTTAGTTGGGGAAAATTCAAAGAAATGGCTCATAAACATATTTCTGCACATAAATTCATTATAAAAGGTCCAAAAAGAGCCTATTTTAGTAAACTATGGAAGAAACTTTTAGATTTAGTTCTTAGTGAATAATTTCTCAGGGGTACATTCAAAACATCATTTACCCTTGTCTTTGTTAACTTATGGAGATCCAATGATAATTATGTAGTGGAAGTGCAGCACAGTACATTACATTACATCATGTTGTAAATATTGTATATAAAAGTTTGTTTGGTTTTATTAATGACAATGCTTTTCTTATGTTTTACACTCTTTCTCACTTATATCTATATTTAAACTGTTTGATTATGTATTATATTCTGTTATTATTCAACGCCTCATTTTAATGTTCATTACTACATTGGCTGTATGCATTGTTTCATTTTATTGAAAATAAAATAAAAGATTTATTGGAAAAAAAAAAAAAACATGTTAGGGGTTGATGTGGCTATCATTAACCTACATATGCAACAGTGTTTAATACAAGGTGTTGCTGCTTCCAGACCTTTGTCTAGAGGGAGAAGAATATTCAGACCACATTTGACTTATCTTTGACTTTATTGTAAAAAAAATGTAGAGCAATACAGAGCAGATGGGAATACCTAAGAGGAAATAATGCAGTCTCTGTCACCCTCACCTGAGGCACTGGGGAAATCTTGGAGGACCCATCCCAGTGGAAACTAAGGTATGCATTTGGTACATGCATAGATTCACTAGGGATATATTAGGACTTTCACAGGACTAAGCCTTATGAATATTATATCAATTTCTAAATGCAATCTGACAAATAAAAGGGATCATATTTGCTGTCTATGTATGCCAGAACAGAAAGTTACAACCATGCAATGTTTCTGTGCCAAAGCACACTTTCATGAGTTTCTGGGGGCTACAGACTGAACACACATCAAATAAAATATCCACTTGGTAAACAGGAAAGGAGGTACATCAACAGCAAAGGATAACACACTATTAACTGTCAGGTGGTCTGTAATGCTCAATGAATAATCTACAATATGTGTGCAAGTACCACTGGCAGTTTTCACACTCACATATATGGTACAATAGTGCCTGTATGAAAGATTTGCTAGGAGTGAATTCTCCCAAGGTCATCTAGTGTGGGATGCAGGTTATGATAACCATGGAAAATCTACACAGTCCCACCGAGCAAGGATACAATGATACATATGCTCAAATTAGGAGTATCATACAGCATGCATTTGGCTTGCATAAATCATAGTTCATATGTCTAGACACATCTGGTGGTGCCTTGCACTATGACCTAGCGACTTCAGCCAATATACTCACAGTCTGTACCATATTGCACAATATAATTGTCAACAAATAACTGCAATGAGGAGAACAGGGCCAAAGATCACAGTTTCCGCCACCACAGGCATTGCCTTCAAGGCCAGAAGATATAATTGAAGATTCTGAGGAAGATGCAGCAGCTGCAAATTATCCTTGCAGACATAGGAGTGCAGAATATGCTATGCCCCTAGCTAAGAGGCTCACACAATCATTACCTAAGTGAAAGGCTAATAGAATAAGCATATACAACAAGTAAAAGTGTTGTGTGCAAAATTAGAAACCTTTACTTACCCATGTAATGCCTGTACTGTGTGATCTTCAGAGAGAATCCAGCCCAGAAGATATAACTTGCAGCATCAGCTTTAACCAAAGTAAGTGATCAACCTGTAAGGAAAAGACAGACATGATTACACTCATATGCAAGCAATGCACATCAGTAACATGAAACATGGTTCAACTGTATAGGAAGGCTAGGAGAAACTCACGAGCGATACATGCAAAAGAAATATTAATCTGCCCAATACTTTGCATAATGCATTAAAGCTGCTCAACGCAGATACCTCAACAATGACCAAGGTAATCTTAGCATCATTTGCTCAAGGTGCTGAGCAGGCACTAATTAATATCTAGTACGACTGCATTAATAAGAATAATAGTGCAAATACAATGAGGAGCAAATGTGCATAGCAAATCATTTTAAACTGAGCAGGAGAACGAAATACAAAAAATGAAGTACAATACATCTGATTAAAGCAAACATCTGAGTAAGGAAGCTTTAGTTATCCACTCTGTGCATCCAACATAAGGCAACCCTAAGTCACAAAAAATGTGCAAAGGGCAGGGCACAATCTTCATCACTTGTTCAGAGTAAGGGGTTGCAAGATGGCAAGCCTGACACCAAACAGGTGAATATGTATGCATGAGAAATCAGCTTATCAGCCAGTATCCATTGTCAGGGCCAGTAGTAAAAGATTGAAATCATTTATTTGTGATGTTTATATATTTCTCTCTGCATGTGAGAGAGGTGGCATGGCCAAGCTGAGTTTTACTGTACATGAGTCTGCATGAACACAATCACAGCACTTGTGCTAGTACTACTCCTTGGCATTTGGGAACAATGTATGCCATGCATGGTAGAAGACTTAGTTCAACATGCTCGTGTGTCAATGACAGCTCTCCACATACACTGCATGACACCTACTGGCACACCAACATCTGGTAGAATGTAGAAGGCAAGCCTTCTCTGAGACCCTTCACATACACCCTTGTGTGGTAATTCACCCTCATGTGAGCTAGAGGAAACTCTTTTAGCATTACAACTGGAGTAACCACTCTAACCTGATCCTATAAGAGATGGCTTGGTGTTATGGGTATGCATAGGCTTACTGCCTGAGTCTAAACTCTGGGTAGTGAATGTGGAAGCCACATCCTTGGTGTCAGACTGACCCCTCCCAAAATCCAAAAATCCCAGACTGTGCCATTCATCACCAATATCATCATCAGAGGCTACCAATACTGCCAAACATCAGGTGTAGAAGTTACACAGTGCTGGAGGCAGGCTCACCTGTGAATAAATGAATAAAACACAACAAATAGAGAAATACAATATGAAATAATGAAAGTTATGCCACATTTCCCTAAGTTAAGCAATAATAGACACAAGTGCAATTAAAAAAAGCCATTGAGTTAGACATTAATGTTATAAAAATGTATAGTCATAGTATTTGCAGGTGGTCATGGAACCTCAGTACCAGATGTACATAGACAAAATAGAGATGGAAAAAGGGATGATTAGCATTATAATGAGGGTGACACAATAAATAAAAATGCTTATTAATAAAGGTCTTATACACTTTATTAAATACTTTTGCATGTTAATAAAGATACTATACACTTTATTATCTCTATCCATTCTCCATACCGTTTTTCTCTCTCTTCGCTCTTTGTGTCTCTCTATCTCAGTCTCTTTTGTTATCCTCCACCTTAGCACCTATCTGAATGCTACACTGGGATACCCTGAAGAACTGCCTGGATCCATTACAGTGGACAGGAACTGATCCATCTAAGTGAGTAATTGTTTGGTAGCAGAACTGCCGTCAATGTTCCTGTGCTAAAGCAGTGGCACTTCTTTGTCTTGGTGATCATGTCTCTGAGTCATTGCCTGATGTGTTTGTATTCATGACCATGACTATCCACAGCATTGACGTCAACCACCTGCCACCAGGCACAATCATAGGTTCATAGGTTCATAGGTAGGTACTAGGCTATCTGCCCGAAGGCATTTATAAGCCTCGACAGAATGTGTTGGCTTTCGCTGCCCCCTTAGATTAGTTCCCTGTGCCTCTGTCCAGCAGAGCCACTGAAGTGATCCCCGGGATAAACTTTCTGTTTCCCATCCACTCGTCAAGGTTTCTCTTGAAGACTGTTAGTGAGGAGCTCTGTCTAATGTAGATTGGAATATTGTTCCAAAGCATGGGAAGTCTTTGGGACAGGAATCTATTCATCCAGCACATACTATTTATTGTTGTGATGAGGTTTAGATCCCTAGAGCATGTGGCTCAAGGGGATATGGTTTTCTTTAGGTGGAGCATGTCCATCAATTCTGGGTTGGACATGACCTTGTATGTCAGACAAAATCACCTCTGAGTAGGCGGAATACAACCGAATACAGCTGGAGTTTCTTCAGTCAAATTGCATAGGGCAACTGTTTGAGGCCAGCAATCCTCTTGGCGAGCTACTTCTGTGGTCTTTCCAGCTGTTGTAGGTGTCTTGTAAGGTACATTCCAAATGGGGTGTTGTAGTCTATGATGGGTCTGATGAGCGATGAGTAGGGGGGCACAATGACCTCTTTTTATCTGGATGTGAACCCTTTGATTAAGTGAGCCACATAGAAGGATTTTCTAACCACTTTGGCAATGTTATTATCAAAGGAAAGATTGCTATCTACTTGGGTCCCCAGATCCCTTATTACATCATCCATATTTAGGGGACTACCAGCTATGTGGTAGTTTTTGGGTACTTTGTTTTTTCCAAAGGAGATGACTATGCACTTTTTGGCATTTAGCTTAAGGCCATAATTTTGACACCAGGTATCCATCTCAGTTAGACCCTTTTGGAGGATGACTGTGTCAGCCGAAGAGTCAGTTATAACCCCTAATTTGCAGTCATCTGCGAACTCGGTCAGCCATAGTCCTCCTGTGCTTGCCTGTACCTCTGAGAAGTATATGCCGAACAGGAGGGGTCCTAGAACTGAGCCCTGGAGAACGCCACTTGTAATCGGTTTAGAGTTGGACGTAGCTCCCGCAACTCTCAACATGTGGCTTCTGTCCGTGAGCCAGTTGGCATCCCATCTTGTGATGTAGGGGTTTATGTTCAGGCTGGTGAGCTTGTCTATAATACCAGAATGTGGAATGGTGTCGGAGGCCTTTGCGAGGTCAAGGTAGGCTGTGTGTGCCACCTTTCCCTCATCTATAGCCTTGGTAACTGTCTCAAAGAAGTCCACCAGGTTTAGGAGGCATAATCTGCCCTTAGCAAAGCCAAACTGGGCAGGGTCCAGTGTTTGGAGGACCCCAATGTCTCTGTTAATGAGTTCCATGATGATGCACTCCATAGCCTTACAGACCAAGCTAGTCAGGCTTATAGGGCAATAGCTCCTGGGGTCTGTTATGGCTCCACCTTTGTGGAGTGGAATAACCATTACTGTGTGCCACTCTATGGATACGTAGCCTGTAGAGAGGCTGAGTTTGAACAGTGTGTTTAGGTGAGGGGGTTAGTTCATCTTTGAACTCATGTAGGATGCAGCCTGGGACACTGTCAGGTCCCATTGATGCTGTATCTTTGGCTTTGGAGAGGGCTGCTTTAACCTGAGTGTCTGTGATTTCAGGGGCTTTACATTCTTCTGGTATGGTTATGGGCCCTTCTGGGGGTGAGATGGGGGTGAAGTTTGCATTGAATCTGTCTACCAGGATGTTGGCAATATCAGTCGGTTCAGTGTATTCTGTGCCATTCTGCACTAAGACTGAGCAGATCTAAGCATTGCCATTTAGATTCTTGACATAGCTAAAAATAGCCTTGTGGTTATCTTTGGAGCTTGGGACACTGTCCAGTCCCATTGATACTGTATTTTTGGCTTTGGAGAGGGCTGTTTTAACCTGTGTGTCTGTGATTTCAGGGGCTATACATTCTTCTGGTATGGTTATTGGCCCTTTTGGGGGTGTTTTCATTGAATCTGTCTGCCAGGATGTTGGCGATATTGGTCGGTTCAGTGTATTATGTGCCATTCTGTACTAACTCTGAGCAGATCTGAGCATTGCCACTTAGATTCTTGACATAGCTAAAAATAGCCTTGTGGTTATCTTTGGAGTCTTTGGCAGTTTTTCTTTCAAAGCTTGCCTTGGATGATTTTATGAGGGATTGTAGTTTCTTGTTGATACTGATCAGGGATGTCTTCCCTTCTTGGAATTTTACTCTTTTCTGTACTAGTTTCCTCCTTCTATTGTATAATTTGTTTATGGCAGGGGTCCACCAGACTGGTTTCCTTTTCTTGTAGGAGTGAGTCTTTGTTTTGCTTGGGATAGCACGATCCATACATTCTTGTAGGTGCCTGTAGAATGCATTAGTAAAGGATTTTGCAGCTTCAACAGCGTTATCCTTTAGCATGGGGGCTTTGAAACTTTACATCACGGTTTTAAGTAACGTGAAGTTTGTTTTTGAAAAGTTTTTCATGGTGATTTCCTTGTCCGGGGGTGGAGGCGGAATGTGGATATACAAAGTGATTTGTTTATGGTCAGCTCTAACCAGCGAGGTGTTGACCTCCAGTGTAGAGCACCGGTTGCCCATGTTGGTGATGACCAGGTCCAATATGTTGACATCTCTGGTGGGGGTGTTGACTAGTTGATCCAGGGCATTTGAGTTTATAAATTCTAGGAAATGTTTAGCAAGGGAGTTAGTACTTGAGCAGTTCTCCCAGTTAATATTTGGGTAATTGAAATCACCCAATAATAGGGTTTGGTAAGACCTTTATGTTTCCCAGTGTTTCCAGAAACACGGAATGGGAGTCCTGGGACATGGTGGGTGATCTGTAACAATCTACAATTTGAATTGCAGTTTTGCCCATTGTTTGTTGCACATGAATGATCTCTGAAGCATCGTGCTGTGCCACTAACCTTGAGGTGTGGGTATCCTTGATGAATATGGATACACCCCTGCCTTTTGTATTTCGGTCTGGGTTCTGTGGCTGAAATGTATGGTATGAGTTGTAGCCTGATAGTGCTGGGGTGCTCTTTGGAGCCTTAAACAAGGTTTCTGTTACTGCACATATATTGGTTTTCTCCATACTGAAGAGTGCCTCGAGTGCATGCATTTTGAGGTTTAGACTTCTGGCATTGAGTAGCATTACCCTCAGTTTTTTGTTACTTGTGCTATTTAAGGCAGTGAGTTTGTCTTTTGAGCTTTGTCTAAAAAAGGCACTATGGGGGTGGCAACAGCCTTGGCCAGTATTTAAAAGCCTAAGGGTGACAGGTGCAAGCCATCTATAGTGAAACAGCGTGGCATGTCGAGCATGTCATCCCAGGTAGACAGACAGACACTGGATCCCCTTTGAATGACACCAGAAACTTAGCCAATTGTTGAAATTGATAATTTTTCTTTATACCATGGTATCATTCTTGGTGAGGGCAGGATGCTACTCAGGGTCAGGGTCATACCGGCCTGGGCTACATGATCAGAGAGCAGTTCCATGTCTCTTTTCATTTAGTTCAGGGAGGTATGGCTAAGGTCATTCACACCAACATGGACAATGACAGAGTCATATGTGTACTTGTTCTGGAGTGACCTGAGTGCTGGTGTTATGTGGTGGATCCTGGCACCCGAGAGGCAGCTAACAGTAACTTTCTCCTTATTCAGCCTAGTGAGTGGGATGTCAGTGTGCCTGACTATAGAGTCACCTATTACTAGTGTGTTGCATATGTTATTTTGCCTTAAGGGCTGTGATTGTGTAGTACACTGGTTTTGTGAAGTATGTGTTTCATAGTTTGTGTTTGGGGGTGGAGGTTGCTTGGATGTCTGCTTTGGATGTCTCTGTTTCTTTTGCAGATTTTTATTTAGAGCCTCCAAGTATGTTTTCATGTATTTATGTGAATTTTTTGCCAGTGCTGGTTTGATGGTTCTATGTGAGACTGGTGGTGTGATGCAAGTATTTCCCTTCTCCTCTTGACTGTCTGATCCAGTCTTGGGTTGAGAGAGCTTAGCCTCCAGTTTGGCTGTATAATTGCATCGCTCGCATGTATTAGTGTTTGTCGGTAGGAGGAGAGGGTTGTCTGTGTACATTATGCAGTTGTAACATTGCCTCAAAATGCCCAGATTCACCAGTTGGACTGGAGAGTACACCTGAAACTGCCCTTTGGACATGCCTGGATAGGTACTGTGAACTTTTTTACTGAATGGCTGTTAAGGTCGAATAGAGACCCTCATCCTTCTGTATAGTATAGGGGGTCTAGTGCTAGGGTTTATAAGTGCTTGCTATGAGTTTTGAGCAAGTGCTGGGCTGAGAAATGAATGTTTTGAGTGCTTAAGTTGAAAGTTTGTCTAGTTCCAAGGCAACAACTGAAGAGGAGACTTTGTGGAGCCGGAAATAGTTATACCCTAGCTAACTGGCTAGTCACCTAAGACTTTCTATGTTATCTATGTTATGCATGATCCATCTCGGTGAAGTACCTCCACTATCACTTCATTCTCTGCATTTGAGAATACTGGAATATGTGACCTACATTTTTTTGGAACCTTTTCCAGTATGGGATAAAAAATAAAAACAAATGTATGTTTCAGCAAAGGAAGCAAAGCAACTAGAAAAAAAATCTGAATGCATGCAGACATCAGTGACAGAAATTATTTTACTATTCTATAGGAATACACTCATATAATACATAATTAGAAAGCACCCCAATAATAAAAATAAACCACAATGACAAACCTGCTGAGGATGAAAAAATGTGCAACTCCAGAATAGATAGCAGCCATACCAGCTAATCAAAGTTTACAGAATTTTAAAATGTTCTCATTTGGAATACGCTTTGTTAATGTCAGACATATATAACAATGTTAAGACAGTTGATGTATGGTTTAAACTGCAACCTTGACATTGATATTAAACATATAAGAATTAGCTTTTGCATCCATTCACATTCCCAGAGAAATATTGCTATCAAGACATATATCATTACCTCAGGATACTTCAAAGAATGACTGCTATACTTCTATAACAAGAGGAATGGACAAACTGAAGACGTCATGCAATATTTATCTGAAATATAATTCATCACAGCTGTTGAAATCTTTTTTTGTAATGAAACATCATATACCTTGACAAGATTTGTATGAAAGTCCAAAAGAAGCAACGCAATTGCAGCAAACAGCAGTATCTCAAGTCAGTGATACAAGTGCCTTGGCACCAGGATGTGCATGCTTATTGGAGAGCCCAACCAGGTTGTCATTGTAAATCAAACATATACCAAAAGAAAAAAAGTCCAGCTACTAAAGTACCATTTAGCTGACAGTTGTTTGAACTGGCATGTGGCCTAGATGTCAGAGCAGAATACAAGAAAAATTAGGTACATTCTACAAAACTAAATAAACACTAAACATGCCCAATTTTCCTTGTATTTCTGGTCTGTCCAACCTAAAGTCTTAGCAGTCTCTTGTACCACTCAACTGTGCAGAGTTTTGCAGACTGGCCAGATTTTTGCCTTATAGCATTGGTCTTTTCCTCATAAAAAATGTAGTTTTCTGACATACCACTGCAGATTGATGTCATTAAGTAATGACAGACATTTGAAGTGTATGCTTCATATTTTTCAGAAAACTGTACACTAATACAAAACCTCCAATAACAATAACTTTCTAAGTTTCTAAGATCAAAAAGTCTATCCCTTTTTTTTTGGATGTTTGTTCCCCCCATTATTTTGGGCTTTGTCTAGGTTTTTGCATTAAGAGCCCATAATGTCAAGAGGAGAAAAAAAACAGCAACAGAGAAAAGCCATTGCTTTTCCTAAACAGCACTGATGTAGTATGCAAGCATGGGAGCATAGCTCCCATAAGTATGCACAACACATCAGCAAATCCAGAAGAACATGGAGAACCACTACAGTGTTGTTGTACAAAGACATTATTTAAGAAAGGTGAGTAATTTATTTTTTAAAAAATGTTATTGTAGCAATAACCCACAAATGAGTTTGAATACCACAGGATTAACCCACGGTTGGCTTTGTTTAATCACTCAGGTTATGCCCTCATGATTAGTCCATGACAACCATAGGTCAATCCTGTGATACCCATACTCATTTATGTTATTGCTTAAATAACTCCTGTGGACAATGTGAATATGTAAATCAGGTGTCAACTCATTATCATTCATGAATCACTCAATCTGCTCAAAATGCTAGTCTGGTAAACATGGTATAAGGACCTACATGATACAGTGCACATGCCCTAGCATTACAAGGGGGTCTATATTATATCCTCGAATGCTTAAAAAAGTGAACGCTGATTGATCGAACTTATTTTCGCGAAACTGCAAAATATTGAAGCAGCAGAAACTAATTTTTTCCTAGGGAAAGAATTTGGTTGTCTGTTTCTGTTGCTTCGGTATTTTCAGTGTTATGGTGGAAAGTTACCAGTCGGATTCAGGTAAGTGTGCGATTGTGTGGATGTGAGTGTTAGGGTGATTTAGGTGAGTTAGGGTTAGGGCTTGGGTTAGGTGTCTGTGCGATTGAGTGGACATGAGGGTTAGGGTGGATTTAAGTGAGTTAGGGTTAGGAAGCAGGTGAGGTGAGTGTGCGATAGTGACGGACCTTAGGGTTAGGGTTTGGCTTAAGGTAAGTGGGTAGTTAGTGGTGTGTGCATAGTTTAGTGTAGGGTTAGGTATCAGATTTTAGGTGTATGTATGTGGATTTCTGTTTGTTTGGTGTGCTTGTGTTGTGTGTATGTGTTTTGGATCAGTGATTTTTTTCCCTGGGAAAAAAATCGCTGATCTGACAGTTCGAGATTGTAAGCTTTTGCTTAAATTAGGTTGATCAAGCAGCATTCGCTTTTTTAAGCATTCGATGATATAATATAGACCCTTATAAGGGTTTGCAAGTGTTAGTAATGCAGGAGCAATTAAGTGTTTATACTCCTACCACTTTGATGTGCAGTTACTGAGAGTGTGTCATTGAAAACAGACCTAACACAATGCCAGTGATTACTTTGATTGACTTAAGAGATAACCTTTATAACAGTTTTATTAATAAATGCTTATGACCTTACTGTGCCTCTGAATAAAACATTGTAGGTACTTCATATCAAGTGCATAACAGTTAAATATAAAAACATAAATGTTCTAAGTATCTACAGTATAGATTGAGTTAATTGTACAAGTGCGTACAAATAGAGTATTGCTCACTAAAGTGAGGGAAGAAAACAATTTGCTTTGCAAACATTTGCTGCTATTATAATCAGAATTATTAGCATAACTGGTGTCGCATTTATCTAGACATCTACTAAGAAGTTACAAAGGACAAGTGAGAGAAAATGCTTATCTTGGACAATTAAAATGATACAATGTCACAGCTTGAGTATATGTAGTCTACATTCTCTTCTTCATAACATGTATGTGTATGTGTCAAATAGTATGATTCAACTCAAATGCTCCATGGTTTCAAGATTCAAATGTAGAGGCAGTAATTTTTCTGTGAAACATGTGATGACTAATGTGCATATTTGCATGGTATAAGACAACAAAGTCGAGAAAACACCAAAAAGAGGTACTTAAAAATCTTTTAATATTTGTTGGGGGGGTCATCCTTTGCATATCACTTGGCATTGTGCACAGGGAATTTTCGGTGCTCATTAGTAGAGAAGAACAATTCCCTTCCCAAGTAAAGAATCAGAAATTTAATTTTGACTGCCATCATTAGCACAAATAAGACTAGTGATGTTGTGCTTCTATCAGCACTCTGGATAGCACAGAGTGAAGAAAATAAACCTGTCAACTACCTACCTTTGTAGCTCAAGGTGTTATAATGTGTTTAGGATAGCATGTCGTATAAAGTACATATGCTCTAGATGTTAATGCAGTGAGCTGGGAGAGACAGCAGAGGTAATGCCGGGTTCAAATCCAGACAACTGATACTTTTACTTTTGGGATCAGAATAAGAAGTGTCACAGAATTGTTATGATTAATTGAAAAAAAAACAACTCTAATGAACGCATAATACATTGCATTTAGTCTGTGTGAATTGCTGTTCAGCATAATACTGATCATACTGAATTGAAATAACACTTTCATATGTATATTGACTAGTAGTATAGTGATTGTCAAAGAGTCATTGTGTATCTTTGTGGTTCAGTATGCTAATGCAGTAACATATGTGTGACAGCAGCAATAATTCATGGTTTGATTCTAGTTTTAATAAAGTCAAGGTACTATTTACAGTGACACAGATGTTTTCTTGCTGGAAACTGATATATTCGTATCAGTAATACCAAATTTTGATATGCATGATGTACAAAATTACATTTACTAATGGGTGAGAAAATAAATTCATTAATATGATGAATGTGGAAATATTTATAATATGTTCTAGATTAATTATCCACATCTCTCAATTAATCATGACAATAATACATGCCCTTTAAAATATGCCATTACTACTGACATAACTGGTGCACCCAAAATGAGAGTTATCTGCAATGCAGTCCCTTTCTTGAAAGTTGTCATTACCTGAAAGATTGGTGTGTAACAGAAATTAAAGTTACCATGTGGCAACCACTGTGAGAAGGATAAATGTGCCATGTCAATGTCATAAGTGTTATGCTCATTGCTAGATAGACTCTTGAATTATTTTTTTTTGCATGATTTTATTTCATTTCATCTCTTTTTTTTAGCTTCTTAATTTGCACATCTCTTGGCAGTGCACTACAATGGTTTGTGTCCGAAGGCAAAAACTCAAAAATGTAATTTGGGCTGCTATCAGTAGTGCAAATAAGGCTGGTGTGGTTGCAGTTCCATTAGTATTCTTATAGTACTGAGTAAAAAAATAGCTCAGCAGATTGCCTTTCTATGTGGCGCAATGTCTTAATGCAGTGAGTTTGCAAGAACAGTATAGGTAATGCAGGGTTCAAATCCAGATTACAGAGAGTTTTACTGAGGTGGATCAGAATAAGTATTGTCACAGAATTTTAATTAGGAACTGAACATGAAGTTAAACTGATTAATAAAAATACTAAATTTGAAACACAAATTTCTGCATTGATTGCCACATATGTTAAACATAACAATGCTAGTCCATTTAAACTGCACTTGCATAGGTATAAACTGGGTCTAAATTGAATGCTTGAACATTCAAAATTTTGAGTCTCATATGGTCGACACCATATGATCGGATTTTTGAATGTTTGAACATTGTAATGGAGATCTCCATACAGTGTGGAATGGGAGGATTTCCCTTTTCTGCACTGTAGCGCAATCTCAGAGTTGGTATATTTAAAGAGTGGGGGGTAGAGGGTGCCATGGGGCTTGCCACCCTGCTTAGAGCATTCAGGTAGGTGCTTTGTGTAGTTTATTTTTTTATTAGATATTCGAACTTTTGAAAGTTCGATCATATGGTGTTGACCATATGACAGTCGAACTTTCAAACATTCGAGTATCTAATATAGAGCCTATAGACTGCACGATATTTATTTAAAATTATGTCATATAAAGTATGTATGGCATATACCGCAACATGTTTTACTTATGTCATGCAACTTAATGCATATGACATTTAAAAAATATTGGCTTTTAAGTATAATTCCATTAACATAACAAGTGAATGTCAGACATGCGCAAATACATCTCCACTCATGATGAAACTGTTACACCTCAACTTAAAGCTAAAAAACATTAGTTCTCCTGTGACAATGACAGTTAATAAGAAATATTTAACAATTTAGCTGTTTTTTTAATCAAGGGTTCATTTCCCATATGGTAATACTCAAAGTTTGTATTTTGTATGTTACACCAGCCCATTATGTACCTTTTCATAATATTTGAACTTTAAACACAATGATTATCAACAACATCATAACACATGTGATGCTTTTACAGTAGGACATTTGTTAGTACAGTGGGCATCACACATGGCCAAGTTGCAGTGGCATATTTCACACCTTCATTGTATTGTGAAGGAATCATTCCCAATTTCTCTGCCCAGCCATCTCTGTGCTTTCAGTTGCACAAATACAGCTGGCAAGGTGGTGCATCACTGCACACAGACTGGTACATTTGAGATCTGAATTTCGACACCAATTCAGCGGTGGTGGTGCTGCAGTAGCGTTGTCACCTCACAGCAAGACGCTGTCCGGTTCGACTCTCAGTTAGAGCGTCTTCTGCGTGGAGACATGCGTGAATGGGTGTACCTTCGTTGAAGGTTGTGCGTCAGGGCTGGCAACTCGGTATGTAAAAATCAACTGCCAATCATTAGCAGACCGGAGTTCCGCTGTGGCTAGCCCTAACCGGGAAAAGCCGAAAGTCACAGCAACAACTTCTAGGTGTCCTTCAGAAGACATGGTAGGAGAAGGTGAAGGTGGTGCTCCATTTAGAGCCCAAAGGTGGGGTCCAGAAATGTTGTGGCATGCCTTGTAAAGTGTTACAGCTGGAGGCTTCTGCAGGGGGACTATACCAGTTCTCAGTGCAAGCCTGAGGCTTGAATGACTTGGCCAAAGCTTTCTCAAGGAAACTGGCATTCCATGCACTGGAGAACAGTGCCATCAGCATTATAGTGACATCAACAGGTACAGGCAGAACATTCTAAGTTGATGCAAGGCCAAATTTAGAAGTGGAAACATCCATGACTTTTGTAAATGTAGTGACCCATCACCAGTCATTAATATACCATGGACTGGCCAAGCAATACATTTATTCATTATACTTCTTTTTTGTGAATTTTCTATTCTGTTCAGCTGAAGAAGAAATCATCCAGAATAGAGAGGTGCATCAGGAAAGAATGTCTCACCTCAAAGAGGCACAAGGTAATTAAGGATCAGGTATGAATGCAAGCAAGATCATACCATCACTGCAATGTAGTTAATCTTATCAAATTTTAAGGCATCATCTATATCAGCTTGAGTAGGCATAAATAGCCTTTATGACAAGCATAGATGCCTGCTCACATAACTCTTGATAATTGCATCAGGAATAAGTCAATCAATTTAGTTGTGTTTGGGTTCAATTCCCATCAGCAAGCATTAGAACTTTTACAGCATAGTATGTAAAAATGATTTACAGCAATATTAAATAAAACTAAACATTTCATATTTGTAACTAGATGTATTTTCTTTGATTGCATATATCAGATATACCATAGTCAATTAACTGTTTACATATTATTTCCAATAGCAGTGATATTGGTGTCTTTTATGACACATTAATGCCTTCATATTATATCTGGATGTGGCAAATGTTAACATAGTTATGTGTTATATTTGCTTATATATTGAAATATTAATTGTATATAGGATTGGCGTTATTAATTATGTTTTCTTCCTCCAACCCTATATCTCTCTTTTTTCATGTGTGGAAACATTGCTGCTGCAACTTGAATGACAATCAGCATAGGGAGGTAGAATGACCACTGGGGTTCATCACCTCACACCTCCATAGATAGCTGTGGTGGCACCATGTCAGGTAGCATGAACACCCAGCACATATGGGCCGTAACCTCTTTGCATTACCTCCACAATTCCTACCCTACCTGCTCAAACTGATTCAGGTAGCTCTGCCCCAGCTGCTGATGAAATGGTACCCACCATGAGTAGTACTTGACATAGTGATTTTGTCAACCATTCGGAGATGACAGGGCTGGTGGAGGACATCAAGGAGAATGGCCTTGGTGCCCAAACTGGCAGATTAGAAAAGGTCCTGCATTTAATTGCAAAGTCAAAACCATGTCCAGCACTAACCTAGAGATCTGCAACAGGAGACAGATTTAAGTTCTGAGGGCGATGACTAGATTTTCATTATGCTCAAGCTGGACATGGATGTCCCCTTTATATCCCTAATCATGGTGTCCTCCAACCTTTTGTGTTCATCACCATCCCTATCTGTCTTTTATGTCCTGTATGCCTGCTTCTGCTAACTAACCTACTTGACCTCTCATACCCTCTTATCCCTAATGCCTTTTCCCAAAAGTTCTCTATCTGCAAAGGAAAAAAATATGGGCACCTGTCCCATATGCCTCATATGAAGCTTTCCCCTACACCTATGTGTCTGCTTGACAAACTTCATTTGGTCCATTTGGCCATACAACATTATTCTGTTGTTGTCACCCATCCCTGAAATGCTGATGATTAAAGTTCATCAAATTCCAGTTATAAGTAAACATTTCTGTTGTACAAAAAGGAATAGATATGGTGGTCTCCCACAACCATCGTACACATTCCTTTATTCTTCTCAGAGGCCTACCTTTGGCCTGTCCCACATTTTCACCACCTATCAAGCCCTTCTTCACACATTTAACCTGGGCAAAATACAAAATTATACACAATACACATGCCAGAAATGGTCTATAAAAAGCCTTCAGTTTTTGTTCTCAGCATTTGTATTATGTTTGGTATTGTGCGTCAATAAGCAGTGATATCAAGTGGTGTTTCATATCCTGGGGCTTAAGCTGGTCAGATTGTGCTGTCACCCACATTAATGTGGATATCTTCATGAAAATCTGTTTAGACCCTCTTCCCTATAGAAATACAGACTGATACCACTATTGAGAGATAGGAAAACCACGGTGGTACAGCAGTAGCATTGTTGCCTCACAGCAAGATATTCTCCTGTCTGATTCCTGTCTGGAGTGTCTTCTGTGTGGAGTCTGCAAGTACTTCCCGTGGTCAAGTGGCCTCCAAAAGACAAGTGTGAATGGGCGTGCCTTTGCTGAAGGTTGGGCATCGGGCTGGCAACTCAGCACCATAAAAATCAACTGCCAATCATTAGCGGACCAGAGTTCCGCTGTGGTGACCGCTAACTGGGAAAAGCCAAAAAGACAACCAAAACCACTTTTGAGAGATAGTTACTTTAACATATTTATTAGGCTGCTGGATGTAATGTACACCTTTTGGAATGTTACAGTTGTCATAACTGTGATGAAACCTGATGCTTACATTCTCCCATGCTTCAGTCTGTTCTCACTGTCCCGACAAGTGTGTGAAATTAAATTTGTGAACTATGAGTTTTCAAATGGTGTACTGGAATAATGCTCAGATTTATCGAATGCTTTTTGTATCATGTCAATGGTTCAACTCTAGAAGTATGTCATACAATTATTTAATGTTTTTAAATATTATTAATGTGTATGCAACAGTTGGCTACATATTTTTATTAATCCACTACTCTCCTAATCCTGCTTGCTACCTGTTGGAAACTATTGTACAGACCATGGTAAAATTATTATGGTGCCAAACATAAGACTCAGACACCAGCCACAAGTCAAGAAGATTGAATTTATTTCTGGTTCAATCTTCTTGACTTGTAGCTGGTGTCCGAGTGCTGGTTCTGCTGGTTTTTGAGTTTGTGCTGATATTTGTTTGACAAACGTAAGACTCCCACATGACAAAGATGACCAGAAATGGCTTGTAAACCAAACTCTTTCTGTGTCTTTATCTGTGTCTCCCAATCTCCCTCTCTCTCTCCCTGTCTCTCTCTCTTTCTCTTTCCCCCTTTCTGTCTCATCAATCTTTGTCCGCAGCATTTGCATGATGTCTGACAACGAGCAGCAGCAGTAACTCATGGAAAATGGCAGTTCACGGTTTATGGCAAAAACTGGTAAGTTTTTACATTCAGTCGCACTATTGTGCTGCCCCTCATGCTACTGTACTTATTCTCATTATGCTATGAAAAGAGAAGCTGACAGAAATATTAGCAGACATGTATTATCATATATTGAGTAGAGCGTAGAGTCGAATGTACACCATATGAGATGTTGCAATTGAACGACTATAATGAAATATGCTTTATAAAAATGTCTTTGCTTCATACTTGTTTCTGTAATGCAGGATTCTACCAGCATTAACAATCTTGTTACCTTATGTGTTTCATAATCAGACCCAAAATGCTTATATCTTCCCAGAAATAAGTGCAAGACATTTAGTACAATCAAGGTTTTTATTTGTTAACAAGCTTAGCATATAGTAGGCAAATCCAAAAATATTTCCGCTATATACACATAAGGTGTTAGGATGAATTTAGTTCATTTCCATGCATTTTCTGAAGTTTTTTAATTATGACATCTACATGTCCGTTATCATGTAGTGACTGTATTGCTTGTTGATGTATCATACAAACTTGTACAACTGCATAAGAAAGTGTAGAAAATGCCTCAAATACATAGACAGTCACCAGATATGAGGACTGTGTTAGTATGCACCAGTATTATTCATATAATTATTTCTTTACTGCAATTATGACAGATGTGTCAGTCATGACACTAAAACATTAACTTAACACACATCTTTCCTCAAATGGATTAGCAACACAACTGTTTGTATGTCTGCACTCCTTATTTGTTTGAAGGTTAGCATGGAGCACCACAGACTACTGTTAATTCCTTTTTTAAGTTCAAAACCTCAAAATATAATCACACATGCACAAATACTTTGCCATTGATGTGCATATAAGCTTGTCAGTGGTACACTTCAGGAAGCAATTTAGAAGAAAAGAAAGTAATGGGTGTGGCTTGTATTACTTCTGTATTTTGTAATGGACTATTGTAGTCAAGATATGGTGAGTTAACTGTGATGTTGACTGAATGCTTCATTATGTAAAGTTAGGTTTGCAGTCCAGCACATTTAGACTTACAGATAATGTACAATGGTGTGGAAACTTTTCACACATTTCCTCAGCGGTATTAAGCCATGCACTGTAATATTTTTGATCTGTTTAAATTTATATTGCACATTGTCCAAGCATGAGGAAATATGGAAAATGACATAGTAATGATTACTATTTGCATACAATCATACTGAGTTCAACACTTAGAAATGCTTGGTTGCCAAACCACTGTTTCAGAAGTGTGATTGTCACCAAAACATCATTCTGTCAAACTGCTACATATCACAATGCACATGAATGACACAAAAGTTATCTTACTTGTGATCAACACATTGTTGTTACTGCTGCTTGTCATATGCCTTTTCACCCAAACCTGTAATGCACACTAACTTTTTCTTACAAATGTACATCATCGCAGTTTAAAGTCAGAATTCCCCAGTGTTGATTGTTGATTGCAGTTGATACAATGTACTTTACATAATGTAATTAGATTACTAGGTGTTCAAATACAGCAATGACTGACTATCATGAGTCTGTGTGTGTGTGTGTGTGTGTGTGTGTGTGTGTGTGTGTGTGTGTGTGTGTGTGTGTGTGTGCGTGTGCATGTGCGAGTGTGTATGCACATCTGTAGTGTTAGGTAGGACTCCATGCACTCTCTGATGTGTGCACATCCACTCAGAAAAAACATTTAAACTGATAGAGTGCTCCCACATCAGTTTCTTACATTTTAGGACTGACATTTGTTGTGCTACACACTGATGTGGTCATCCTTTCTAATGTACTGCATCCCACACTTTTATACTGTGCTTGTGGTTGATACTGCATGCTCTAGATTGTGTAACTGGATAGGCTGGCAGTTTGAATCCAGCAGTTTATGTGTATGTCTTTCTTGTGCTAGATAGGAATGGCTTCACCTACAGATATGACACGTAGCTTTACAGTGGTAGTATTCTCTGTCACCAGTTTCATTCCCTTTTAGTACACACACATCACCCAAGCAAACCAATGCTTGTGTCATCCTTTCAAATGTGCAGTCACACTTGCAAGCAAATGTTTCCTGTGGTGCTTTTGATTCATGTAATATCCTCTATCTTACGATCTTAGGTAATTTATTCAAAGCCAAACATTACCCCACAGACTCAGTTGTGTCAGTCTGCATGTGAATGTATAAGTAGGTAGGGATGGTGTCACCCACCTTTCTGATAAGTTCATGTATACCCAGAGAGGGCTCTTTCACTACTTTAAGTACATTTTAGCACAGGCAACTGCTTTATTAAACACCAGTAAGACCATTTGTTGAAATGTGCTTCATCTCAGCATAGCGGTAAAACTTCTCCAGTGGCATGAAGAAATTATACAATATTTTGTAGCTCGCTGGCTTGGTAAACCATGAATTTGAATCTGGAATTATAAGCACATTGTTCTTCTGCACTCATAGGGATAACTGCATTATGCAACACATGTGGTTGTGTACCCTTACCTTCATGTAATAATTTGTAACAAAGGGAGAGAACACACCACTCTACCAATCAATTTAAAGGCATGTATATATGCCAAGCAACAATAAGATGATGCAAAGCCTTCAAATACTGCATAGTTCACATTTTTAGTAAAATTTCTCCTGTGGCATGTGCAGTCAAGACAATATCCGGTAGCTTGTGTAGTTAGCTAGGTCGGTGTTCAAACCAGCAATGACTAAATAGTGAGTGTGTGTCAAGCAGTGCTATGGATGAATTACAACTACACAATTGGGAGTTTGGGAGAGGGCTCCTGCATTATCTTCAGGTCAAACTGCTTTGCATCACAGTGATTATGTCTCATCTTAAACTATGTTCTGTCTTGCTTGGTGTAATACTTTGTTGTGGTGCATGTGGTTAATACATAATTCAGTAAATTGTGGAATTACATAGTCAGCTGTTCATCTCCAGCAAAGCACAACATAATGCAAGTCTACTGACATGGCACAGACAACAATGCATCAATTTATTTCTATCCAGTTGTATTTCTAACAAAGACCTTTTAAAATATCATTGATTTCATGTCAGTCAGCTATGGGTTCTGTGATGCCTGTGGTGAAAGTTCTCCTGTGGCTCATGCATTTAATATTGACTTGTATAGCATGTGTTCCCAGATAGGCAGATGTTCAGACATGGGAATGTATTTCAACACAATATAGATGGACAAGGGTAACTTATCTAATGAACAGTGATACTGGTAAATCACACTTGTGTGAACAGCAACATTGTTGCATCCTCTTAATCCCAAAGAATAGTTTGTATTGGATAAATAAATATCAAAAGCCTTTCTAACTTCAGTCTTGAATTGTGTTCTTTGGAACATCCTCCATTACTATCTTCTGTGGTAGATGCAGCTATTATACAGCTCTCTAAAGTGTGGAGCATTATGGTCAGGGTTTTGAATCTGGTAAGATCTGTCTGTGAGACAATTGTGATAGATAGGATTGGCTTAGGCAAAGACTGATGATCTGGTATAGGACAAGGACCCGTGTTTTAGATCTCACAGTCCATGTTAGGGGAGCCATACCCTTTACACTAAGATAGTTGAAGAACAGAGTGTATGTGCTGCATCTTTAAGAAGTGTTTCAAAGACTGAATGTGCATTTAAATAGCAAGCACATGCTAGCTTCAGTGTCATTTTGAGAGTGCAGCCAGAAAGTGAGCTTGTATGAATATAATAGCTAGTTTGTATATAAGTTTATTTAAGTTAAAGTCATTAAGCCTCAATCCTGATGTGTTTGTATATAATAAAGCAGTTTGAATGTAACCCAGAAAGGCTCAACTATTACATCCTGATTAGATGAGTGACATTTTGTCAAAAGTGGGATTCCAGAGACTGCTTTCCAGAGCTATGAGGTACAGAGTTAACACTGAAGGTAAACTAAGAGAAATGAGCATAAAAAAGGGCCAGAAAAGAACCAAATGTAATGAAAACTTGTGCAAGCAGTTTATTTTAAAAACAAGATAAAAAGGAACATTAGCAGGGCATAAACTGCATTAGTAAACAAGCGAGATGCATAAAAGGTTTATTAATTACATGAAATGTTTAACATTAAGGTATTTGATAAAACAATTATCAGAAAAGCAAATAAGGGGTTTGGAATTACCTCTGAATTGCAAACAAGTATGTTTAAGGCAAAATGAGTATGTATAAAACAAAGTGGACATGCTTAGAGTAAAACGAGCACAAGAAAAGTACAATGGGCATGAAAAGAGATTAAACAAGCAAAATGAATACAATAAGGGCAAAAAGGGTACATTAAGTATAAACAAAGCAAGGCAACTGCATGTTTTTTGGCAAAGTACTGAGTTTTAACATAACTTTGGCATAACTACTATGTCGTATTGTATTCAGGGCCTAACTAGAGTTATTCGAAGTATCTCAAAGTATGTAAAAGTGCTTACAGTGTATGCTTATTACTGTGCATATGTTCTGAACAGTTTATTTGTGTGTGAAGTGCAACTATTTTGTGAAGTACAGTCAAAGTGCAGCCATTTCAAAAAGTTTCTTGTGCTAAGTGTGTCTATTTGCAAAGTGCCACCCTTACAGAGGGTTTCTTGCACTGTAAAGACTAATCTAGCAATGTACCACCATTTTGTAGATGTTTTACTGTGTTGTGTACTGCTTATTTGCAAAGTGCAGTTACTTCAAAATGTTTCTTACTCTGAGCCTTTTCTGCCCAGTTCATTCGCTCAGTGCTATTTTCAAATGTTTCTTACACTGATAAGGGGTGATTTCTTGCAGTACAGTGATTTCAAAAGTATTACATTGCCTGAGAGGTTTATTTCACAAAGTGCAGTTATTCAGAGGCTTGTTGTGCTATTGGGCAAAGTTACAAATGCTGGTATAAATTTTTGGCATATGTATATGTGCTTGTGTACGTGCATGTTTGCAAAACCCTTTACTGGTATGTATTAATAATGGCAGATGGATTTCAAAAGCCCTCACCATTTGTATTTGATTAGAATATTGCAGAGAATTGGAGAATATTTGAGCAAGACTATGATATATTTATACAATTATCTTATTTTGACAAAGATGCACGCACCAGGGTATTCATTTTGCTAAACCTAGCTGGGTCAGAAGTCATTGAAAGAGAGCATTCATTTGTGTATGCACCAGCAGTATATGACGGAGAAGGTGAAAATTGCCATATTGTTGTACAGGTTGAATCAAGGGAAGACCTGAGAGTTTGAAGTGCAAATTCAGAGAAATGTGTAACCCCCTGACAAATATTAAATTAGAGAGGCATTTGTTTTACACACGAGATCAGAAACCAGGGGGAACTTTTGCAGCTTATATTACTGACCTGAGCAACAAAGCTAAAATGTGTCAACTTGGTGACTTAAAAGATGAGTTAATAAAGGACAGGCTTGTGTGTGGTATTAATTGTGCTGGTGTGAAAAAAAATTAGTTTTGTGACCGTGATTTAACACTGAGTAAAGCTACTGAGATTTGTCAAATCCATGAAGTTGCAGAAAGGGACACAAGTATGCTTACAAATGATAAGAGCATGGTTTCAGCAAGCTCCAGAGCAAATGTAGACAGCATGCAACACATGGCAAGCAAAAGCAGTTTGAAGCACATGGCAACTACAGCACCTGTGGGTTCTCCTGGGAAACTGTTTAGTCTTCCAGCAAGTTCTAAGAAAGAAGCATGCTCAGTGCAGTATAAGCATGAGTCAGCAAAACCCACAACCAGCTTTATTGTTAACTGTTGCAATTGTGGTGCAATTATGAGTCTAAAAGAGAAAATGCTTAGCATTTGGTCAGCAATGCCACAAGTGTAAAAAATAGAACCATTTTCAAAAGTTTTGCAAATCAAGTAAACCTCTCACAGTTAGCACAAAGAACAGGTCCAAGCGAAAGTGGAATCAACACCAGGATTTAATAAAAACTTAAAGCGCTTTTCATTTGTCGTATGTGCAAACTTCTTCAGAAGTCAAACCATTGAATATACATAGTCCTTTTAAATCACTTAATCAAGCAACACTTAATCTAAAAATGCTGGATAAATTAACCAACTGTTACTACTTAACTAGCTACCCTTGAAATGATAAACTAAACTAACAGACTACACAAATAACATGTAATCAAATGTTAGTAAATTTATATTCCAACATTTTACAGAAGTAAACATCAGTACAAATGTTCAAAAATTAAAATAAAAAGTAAATAAATACATTACTTTTGTAAAACCAAGATAACGCAAGTGTAATGTCAAATACCTAGAAACTAAATATTACCTTGTGTTAACTATAATAAAACAATTACAGCAAAGCAATTCACTTTGGTGTCATCTTTGTAAACTCTTTAGTTTTTAAATGGAACAAATAGAACAGGTCTCATTGAGACCTGGAATATTGTACACATTTAATTTAATTTGCCAAATGAGCTCTAGCTCTTCAAGTTTGAGAGGTGCAGGGCCACCTCTAATGTCTTGAGACACATTGTCTATTGCCATGAATTTAAATTTATGGTCGGCATTTAGTTGAATATGTTTGGCCAAAGCATTATCAGACCTATTGTGGCCAATGGCATACAGATGTTCGTACATTCTGTCCTGGAGTCTTCGCTCCGTCTTGCCTATGTAGAATGCTGGACAGGATGTACATTTAGCCAGATAGACAAAAAATCTAGAATTGCAATTAAACCTGGATTTAAGTTTGCACTGCCAGCCATTCACAACAAAAGAATTGGTTGCCTCCACATTTTTACAAAAATTGCAATTCTCACATTTAAACATGCCAGCTATTCTGGGAGCCCTGTGATGCTGTTTTTCCAGTAAACTCTTGAGATTTCTACCATGTCTAAAATAACTTTAGCAGTACTACCAAGCTTGTTAAATAACATTTGGTTAGTTCTGAAAAGCTGCCTGTTTTTCTGCAAAATTCTGGTAAAGAGATTACTTTGTGTGTTGAATGTGGTTATGAAGCTACAATGAAAGTATTGGTTTCTCTGACATGTTGGCTCACTAGGAACCTCTAAAACTAACATGGGAAGATCTTTAATGTTGACAACATTCGGAGGCCTTATAGCTAAAATAGGCTTATAAAAGTCACTTGACCTTTTTGAACTGACTTCCTCAATCAAGGAGTCCAATAAGGATTCCGGGTAGTCACGATGTAAAAAAAGACTTTTTAGGAACAAACATTCCTCCATAAAATCTTCCTCCTGGCTGATTATGCGTGAAGCCCTAACAAGTTGACCCTTGATGACGGAACGTTTCTGATGGAACGGGTGACAACTTGAAAAAATGAAGGAATGAGTTGGAGTATGTACTTTTTCTATGTATTTTGGCTGAATAACAGCCCAATGTTCTGTTTTTACTTAACCAGATGTCCAAATACGCTATGGCCTCAGTGTTAAAGGTGGAGGTGAATTGTAAAAATTCTGTAGAATGATTGAATGTTTCCAATATGTAGCGACCTTTTTCTTGGTCCCCATTCAGCAAAATAAATATGTCATCCAGGTATCTGGTATAATATACCAGATCCTTTTGGACATTGATATTCATAAAAACAAATTCCGATTCCCAATGTGCCATAACCAAATTGGCTACACTGGCCCCACAAGGGGAACCCATCGCTATGCCTACTTTCTGTAAATAAAATTTGTTGTTAAACATAAAGAAATTGTTTGTTAATACAAGATCGAGCAATTCGATCACTAAAGAACTCTCCGACCCTGAAGCTCCATGTTTGTTCAACACGAGAGCCACCTATTCAAGGCTGACATTGTGTGGAATGCAGGTGTAAAGATCCTTGACATCGATATTGAGAAAGTTATAGTTCTGATTATACTCTAAGTTGTTAATTTTAGCCAAAAAGCACCAAGAGTCTTTACAGATTTGGTCCTCAGAAGCAATGTACTTCTGCAAAATCGCATCAATGACCTTGGCACAGGCATAAGTTGGAGAACCACGGCTGTCAACCAAGGGTCTCCTAGGTGGATCAAGTTGGTCTTTGTGTATTTTCAGAATGCCAAACAAAAATGGGTATTTGGGGTAAGATGTTGACATGAAATTGAACATATCCAGTTCTATTCTACCCTCAATGAACAAGTCATTGACGCAGTTCTTAATTAAGCTATAAGCTTTATTGACCTCCGAGCGAGAACTCAATTGATAAGCATCACTAGACAGCAATCTATTCAAGCATTCGATATAGTCAGCATTATCATAGACCACCAAACCTCCACCTTTATCAGGTTTACAGACACGAATGTCCTGTGATTGAATAAACTGTAGATATTCATGTTCTTCACGAGTTGTATTGATAAAGAAATTACTATTAGGACTGCCTTTAACCATTTGCCTTATGTCCAGTTCACATAATTGTTCAAAAATCTGTAAAACAGGGTGTAGAGGTGGGTTGAACATGCTGGAAATATGGATAGAATTGTTACCTGGTGTATGTATAAGATTTCCAAACATCAAACAAAAATTCAGCTTTCTAGTAAACAGCTTAATATCAATAATAGCTCTAACCAAGTCAAGCTGGTGCTGAGGTACATATGTATGTCCCTTTGCCAAGAAATTCACAATGTCCAGAGTAAATACAGTTGATGAAAAATTATAAACTTTAAAGTCACCTTCTTAGTTACAAATGATACTATGACCGACAGTGCTGGAACCTGCCTGTAAATATCCATTGTTACTAAAAGGCATAAATAAAGAATGTACATCACCACTGGTAGGTATGTGTTCATGAGGAACACTGACCATTGAAATGACAAATAGGGGTACCTTGCTAAAATGACCTTCCTCAAGCATTAAGTTTTGTATTTGTTGAAGTTCGACTTGCCCTTGTTTTGTTGGAGGCTCTTCTGTTGTTTCGGCCTCGCTCCTAAGTGGTTGGCTTTGCCGAAAATCCTGGTTCTGATTGTGGTTATGACTGGAATTATTCTGATGCCTATTATTATTGTAATACACACGGGGACCATTTTGCACTCTCTTGCTCCTCTGGACCTCAGTAAAACCACAACCACTGTCACTCATCTCACAATCATTACCAGTTCCGTTCACAACGTCAGTGGAGTTGTTAACACTGGACACCTCAACCTCATCATAACATTGGTGTGATTGAATGTTATTAGAATGGTTATGAGTGTTGACTTCTTTCTCCTGATGGTGATTCGTGATCCGGCCTGCCTGCCAAACCTGAGCTGGTGAAGGGGCCGGGTACGCTACACCTTGGTTGTATGCCTTACGGTCACGGTCAAGTTTTTTTTAATTTGTTGACTTTGAGTTTGCTCATATGATGATCAATACTCGAAAACACCCTACTGTATTCATATTTGTATCTAGCAAATTCCGAGTCATTATTAATGCTTTTATCAAGTTCAGTAACAGTACTGGTTAAACCATCAACCCAAATAGAGTAATGTTTAACCATCAACTCTAATAGTGCAAGGCCTTGTTGGTCAAACTTCTATTAATTCTTTATAAAAATGCAAGTCTTTTTCAAGCCCCGTAGGATACTGATGCCTACGCAGGTCTTTCGGAACAGTCTTCTGTGACAAACATTCCCTAAAATAGGAAATTTCCAATTGGAGTTTCTTTAGTTTGATCAGATGGTTGTCAAAAGTTTTCAACTTATTTACTATATTCGGAGAATCTAAAAAGTTACCTCTCGTTGATGAAGCATCATTAGGACTAGATAGTATTGACCCAGAAAATGAAAAATTGTCAGAAATCCATGCTGCAAGTGGTGGAATGCCTGCTGAGTGGTCCTGCAGATGGAAAGAATTAACCCGCATGTTCCCTTGTAAATCCTCTTGTGTGTTTACTTGTTGGTCCCTCCTAGCCTGGTTACCTTCCCGCAGTAGCTGGTTAGACGTTTGATCTCACACAGTTATAAAGAAGGGTCACTCAAAAAAAGCAAGTTGATCATATAGAGAGCTGAAATTCTACTTTCTATGTAGATGGTGTATCAGTAATTGGTGAAAAGGTTGATACAGTGAATTTGTTGACAAAGAACAAAGTGTTTTGTGCTGTCCAGATCAATGGTAAATCCACCAAGCCCAAAGTATACACTGGTTCAAAATATAATGTTATGTCAGCAGACACATTTGCTAAGGTGAGAACTAATGAACAACTCAGTGTAGCTAGTAGTGTGAAACTTGTAGCATATGGAGGTGAAGAAATTCAAACTGAAGGCTCAGTAGTGCTTTCATGTTATGTGGCTAGGAACTGTTACAGCTTGTTATTCCATATAGTTCAAAAAGCTGTGCAGTCATTATTGGGTCTCGGAGACAGTTTGAGAATGAATCTGCTTTCTTTTATGAAAGAAGTTCATCATATAAGCAGATATCCTAGTTCCAATTTTTCTGAAGCCATTTTCTCAGAGTATACTGATGTTTTCGATGACAAGTTAGACAAACTTCCATTTGTGTATTCTATGAAGTTAGACCCAGAGGTCAGTTCAGTAGTCAGACCAGCAAGAAAAGTTGTGATAGCTATGCAGGGTAAAGTCAAAGCTAAGTTGGATAAAATGGTGCAGCAAGGTGTAATTTGTCCAATTACAGAACCAACTGAATGGGTGTCGTCTATGGCAGCAGCCCAGAAAAAGGCTCAGACAAAATCAGAATATATTTTGACCCAAGAGATTTGAACAAAGTATTAAAGAGACTGCATCACCCAATGTGTACAGTCAAGGTAGTCACAGTCCTAATACCAAATGCCACTGTTTTTTTCTGTCTTGGATGCAAACAGTTCATTTTGGCAAGTGAAGTTTGATCACAAATCCTCATTACTGACTACTTTCAGTACACAATTTGGCAGATATAGATTCCTAATGATGCCATTTGTAATAAATTCTGAAAGTGAAGTCATCCAGTGTGCAATGGAGCAAATTATTTCAGGTTATCCTTGTGCCATAATAGTAGATGATTTATTGGATGGAGTCAATGGTGAAGCAGAACATGACAGAAACCTTAAGAGAGTTCTAGACAGAGCACGTAAAATGAACTTAAGTGCAAATTCAGGCTACCAGAAGTCAATATGTAGGTAATTTATTTACTAGCACTGGCTTGAGACTAGACCTGTCTAAGCAAGCAGGTATTCTTGAGATGTCAGCACTAGATAATGTTCAAGTTCTAAAACATTTTCTTCGCATGATCAACTATTTAGGCAAGTTTATACCAGACTTCAGTAAGTTGTCCACCTTTGAGAGAGCTGATGCACAAACATGTTACATGGTCTTGGTTGGAACAACATCAGAAAGCATTTGAAGACCTTAAGCAGAAAAATGCCACCCCACCTACATTAAGATACTATGATGTCAATAAATCCGGAACTCTTTCCTGTGATGCTTCAAAATTTGGTCTTGGTGCAGTTATCCTTCAAGATGTCAGACCAGTAGCCTATGCATCTAGAACTCTTACCCAAACTGAAATGCAATATGCTCAGACTGAGAAAGAATTTTTGCATGTTGAAAGTTTCATGATCATATCTGTGGTCGAGCTATTCAGATTGAAACTGATCACCAACCTCTAGTTACTATTCCAAAGAAGCCTATCAGCTCCAGCAAAATTACAAAGACCGATACTCAAATTGCAAAAGTATAACTTCAAAATGGTCTATACAAAACATTTGTCCGGGTGATACCTTATACAGATAACCCAGAAATACAAAGGAAAAGCTTGACACACAGAATTTTGACTTTGATGTAATGGAAGTGTGTAATTTGTCTGCCACGAGACTTGTTATGCTGAGAGATCATACAAAGACTGATCTAATTTTGCAAAAGCTCAACCACTACAATAATGTTGGATGGCCATCAAAGCAATTTAGTGTACCACCTGAAGTGCAAACTTATTTTCCTTACAGAGATGAGATGTTGATGGAAGATGGCATTATTTTCAAAGGTCCCAAAATTGTTGTTGCTGCTTCCTTATAACATGAATATATCCATATTTTGCTTTGTGGTCACCCAGGTTCTGAATCTACCAAAAGAGAGAACTACCCTTCTCTAGTAAAAAACATTGATAACATACTTTCTTCTTGTTCAGTATGCAATAGTACTAAACCGCATTTGCAAAGAGAACCACTTCAGCTAAGTCAAGTTCCTGGACTTTCTTTGGTCAACAGCTACTGATACTGATATATTCGAGTGGAACAATCAGCATTACTTACTATTGGTAGATTCTTATTTGAATTGGTTTGAGACTGATTTATTATCTAATCTAATATCCGCTGCTGTTATCACTAAGTTAAAACAGCATTTCTCAGGCCACGGTAGTCCATACAAAGTTGTTTCTGACAATGGTACTCAATTTACTAGTCAGTTGTTTCTGAAATTTGCAAGAGGCTGGGACTTTGCACGTTACTTGTTGTCCAGAATATCCACAGTCAAATGGACTAGCTGAACGTGCAGTGCAGAGTGCAAAGCATTACTTGAGAGGTCAAAGCATGACAATACTGATGTCTTTTTGAATTTACTTAACCACAGAAACATACCCTGTGATGATATACTTGGCTTGCCTGCTCAGAGACCTCAGTCTAGGCAAACCAGAACAACACTGCCTATTAGCTCCAGTTTATTGATGCTTAAATCTAAGAATAACAGAACCAGTAGAGCTAAATTATTTAGGAAACATTCTTTACAGGATTCCAGTTATGATAAATCAAGCAGATTTCTTCATCCATTGAAAGAAGGAGAGACAGTGAGGATAGAAACGATGAAAGGTTTCGACCAGATTGGTCAAGTAACAGGTATATGTACCAAGCTGAGATCCTACTTCATAGAATCTGAGGGTGTGGAGTACAGGAGAAATCGCAGACATCTTCTTTCTGTACCAGAATCGATATTGCAGCATTGTTCTTGTGATACAGACTCTAGACCTCAGAGCAATCCAGACAATGTTCCTGTTGCAGAATCTGTCTTAACATCTACTTCCATTCCTGATGATGTTCCTGATGTCCCTAAAGTTGAACATTCAGAAGAGAGAGTCCCAGTTGCTAAATTTAATTCTAAATTTTATGTCACATGATTTGGTTGTATTTCCAGACCTAGTGTGAAACACACAGTGACCTGGACATAATTGTATATGTATATATATTTCTGTATAATTGCATGACAAATAATTATTTGTATTGATTGTATGTCAAATGATGTTATCAATACTGCATGACCTATTTCTCAAAGAGGGAGGATGCTGAGCAGACTGTGTGTGTGGTATCTTTAAGAAGCATTTCAAGGACTGAACATGCATATAAATAGCAAGCATGTGCTAACTTCAGTGCCATTTTGAGAGTGCAGCCAGAGAGTGAGCATGTATGAATGTAATAGCTAGTTTGTATATAAGTTTATCTAAGTTAAAGTCATTAAGCTTTAGTCAGTGAGTATGTATGAATGTAATAGCTAGTTTGTATATAGGTTTATCTAAGTTAAAGTCATTAAGCCTTAGTCCTGATGTATTTGTATATAAGAAAGCTGCTTGAATGGAACCTACAAAGACTCATCATTACATCCTGACTAGGTGAGCAACAATAGTGACGTAAGCCCTTGAAGTGTTTTCTTTATGACACATCAGATATTCCTCTTTCTGTGGCATTAATCATTTAACTAACCTTGGCATGCATTGAGTCTGGTAAGATGTAAATGCTGAGGGTGTCAGTTAATGCCAACAGATCATTATTTATTTCCACAAAGTAATAATCTGTATTGTATAAATCCATACAGGCATTTATGTATACAGTTTATTATTTCATTCACAAGCCTGAGACACAAACTGCTCCACAAACAACGCTCCCAAAACAACAAAGCAGAATCTGGAAGTAGGAGCCTTTAAATGACCAGATTTAGAGAAGAATAAAACCACCTGAATTCATACAACTATATAAAAACAAAAAAATGATGCTGAAAAGTAGAAACATTAAGTGCTGTTTTCCTATAAATCAGTTATTTGAATGTCATCAGAACAAATTTCAAATTAAAAGGAGGACTTTAAATATAAGCACTTCACAGAGACCAAACAAAATTTAAATGAGTAAGGACCCAAATTAGCAGAGTGCATAAAGAAAAGTTGGCTTATAATCCAAAACATGTAGATACTAAAGAAAAACATTAAAATAACAGTGTAAATGAATGAAGTATCATGAAATAAATTTAGAAAATGTAAATATAAAATAACTGTATTAAAATCTGGATAAAAACAAATAGTGTAAACATGTAATAATGTATATTTAAAAAAAAATGATATGCCTTTTTCTCTAATAATATGTTATGTGTAGATGGATATTATCACTAGTGGAACTGGAAGTACTGTCTGTCAGGGGATATACTTAAAGTATAGCTGCCCTTACTTTTAGAACCGGATGCACAGAGATGTACTCATTAATTCTTTGAACATAACTTGTATCCAACCGGGTTTCATCATGAAAGGATGTTGGTCTTTCTAACAAGTTCTTAATGCTGTACCCTGTCTTGAAGACTGAAAGGGGTTTCTTGCCCAGTTTTCTAAAAATGTCTCTGTTGGTTTTAAAGATATTCCAATTGGTATACATTATACTACAAATAGTTTGAGAATGCCCTTGGAATTTCAAAACAAGGGCCCTCTCCCAAATAGAGGACCTGGTGTACACACATGAAACTAGTGTGTTAGAAACTTCCAAGGAGTGCCCTAATATGGATTTGAACTTGGGGACCCTGCACTGTATTACCTCACTAATTGTTTTGTCCATGACTGAATTTGTGTAACTTCAGTCCAGGAATATCATCTTTAATTGGTTGATCTCATGCTAAAAAAGGTTATCATCGGAGATCATATGTGACAACCTAACCATTTCCAGCATAATATGCAATAACTGGAATATCTTTAAAACTAGCACAGATGATTTTAGAAAACTGCAATATATTTTGAATTAAGTTGTTTCAGTAAGATAATCTTTATTATTATTATTATTATTATTATTATTATTATTATCATCATCATCATTATTTTTGGTGTGTATTCAGTTTAAAGTATTTTCTGGGTTTATAATTTTAATATCGTCTTATCCCATTATTTCATTTTATTGGCATGTCATTCCATCATTTTACCATATCGGTAACACTTTAAAGAATCTCAAATAAATACATTGAGACCCTTTCCATTGTTATTTATGTCAAAAAAAATTGAAATTCTTTAAGAAACCATATTTTAAAATCATTTAATGTTATTATATAAGCTGGTAGTCTATGACAAGAAACTGGGTTTCTAAGTTTAACAATAATTTCATATGTAATAGTGTTATGTGTGATAAGAGACATGACACCACTAAAACTTTTTCTACATGGAAATTAAATAATTTGAAATAAAAGCCCTGTCTATTCAGGGCTGTGTTTCAAATCTATATGAATAATGAGTATAAAACAAAAAGTTAGATTCAGCAAAATCCTTGATATCTTTAATATTGATTGTTTCAATAAATTTTAATAGAGCTTTGGCTGTTGCAGAGAGTCTGGATTTGATAGAATCACCTGGGTTTGACAAAAGCACTAGTGTCTTTTTCATCTAGCACAGACAAAATCATCAACCAATATAAGGCTTACTTTCAAATATAAAATTATAATATCTTTGTATCTCTTGGTAAATTTAAATCCAATTTCTGGGATTAAGTAAACATTTACTGAAGTATAAAGTCTGCCTTGTAATTGTATTATTGCTGTATGCAATATACCTTTGCTATCGATATCAGTGCTTATTTTGGGCATTAGAACATTATTCTTAAAAAATACACCTCTTTTATTTAATATTGTAATTAACCATAACTGTACAGGTCTTTGTATTCACTAGATCAGTATAATTTTGAATCAGATCCCTTTCCTGAAAAAATAAATAAATAAACTTCCTCTCTTACAACCACAATTAAACCCATAAACATTAAAAAAAATAACCGGTTTAACGGAGACATGTTATACTCTAACTATATAAGAGAAAACATATAAAGTTCTGAAATAAGTAGTTATCTAGATAGTGTCATAAATCCAATAGACATATGAAAATGAGTAGCAAAATATTTTTGTTCAAAAGTAAATAAAAAGTGGCATAGACACAAAATTTAAAATATAAAAAAATCTTAAATGATTCATCCTGATCCCAGCCCCCAACATAGAATATAAGGTTGTTAGTTTGAAAGGATAACCCATACAAACTATCTACCAAAGCAAACAAAATGTAAAGCAGAGTATGAACTTAAGGTTGCTACAGATATCAAACAAAATTATAAATCTTTCTTCAGTTATGTCACAAAATTAAAAAACAGTGTCTAGGAATGCACTGAGTTCTTCCATAATGATCACATGTATTCCGTTACCAAGGATATAGCCAATATATTAGTAGAAAAAATATTGCTAACTTTTGCTACCCACACTGCTACCACCAGTATTTCTGAAAATGTAGTTTCTTCTGAATTCACCTTGGAATAAGTCTTTAATCCCTGTCAAAGTCTAAAAGTAATAGTTCCATGAGAACAGAGAACATATCAGGCTGCATTCTCATCAGTGCCAAGTCTGTAGTATTTGAAGCTCTACTTAAAATTTTCAACTTCAGCCTAGGTCTGATGTATGGAGAACAGCCACCATGATTCCCCTACCAATGGTGTCCTCTCTACAAATCCTGATAATTATAGTCCCTCAGCCTCACCAGCCTTATATGCAAAGTCATGGAACATATCGTAGCAGAACTCATCTATATGCAGTCACAGGCAACTTAATGGATCTAGGTTCCAATCAGGTTGCTTTTGTAAAGGACCAATCCTGTCTCCTGAACTGAGTAAGCTTCATTGAAAAGATACAGAATATGTGGTGAGTGGCCATATAGTGCACACTGCTTAAAGCAATCTAGCCAAGTTTTTACACACTATTATTCATTCAGGTATTGTTAAAAACTAGAAAAATGTAATGTAAACACCCATGTTGTCCACTGGATTGCAAACGGGCTATTCAGGAGATCCCAGTTTCTGAAATTTGCTGTTATTATTTATGAATATAAAAATGTAACTAATGCGGTACTACAGAGATCCTTTCTGGGACCTCTCCTGGTTGACATTTATTTTGTAGACGTCCAGTCCAATATCCCAGAAGTGTGGCTGACCAAGTTTGCTGATGATTGCAAGATGGGCACCATTATCTGTTCATTCACTGATACGAAACAGATCCAGAAAGGGTTGGTATATGCACTTACCTGGTGTACTGAAAACAGACTCAGGTTAAATGCAAAAAATTGCAGTGCAGTATAGTAGGATTCAGTAAAAAAAAAAAATAAATAAAAAGTTGTTAATACCTCATATGTTCTAAATGGTACTCCCCATTCAGACACAAATAGCCATAATAGACCTGGGCACTCATGTGGACAACTTTTGCTTATCCATTCATCATGTTTCCACCATAGTAAGTAAATCCTTCTGTCTATCTCAGATACTTTCCAAAGGAATGCTTCTAGATCTAAAGAAGGCTTCCTGCCACTGAACTCTTCCCTTATCAGAGCCACCACTGAATACAATGTCCATTTGTTACATATAAAATGAAGCATAATGTACAGCTAGAAAGGCTCCAAAATATCTTACCCAAAAACTTAAAGGCCTTATATGTTTCACCTATTCTGCTAGATCAGCACAGCTCTCACTATACTCAATAAGTTACAGGCTGCTCTGAGGTGACTTGAGCCTTGCTTTATGAGCCATAAAAGAGATTATTCTACTTGTCTTCTCTTTGCAAAGAAAACTAGTAGATACACAAACATCAGCACTAGGGACATAAATCTACACCAGCAAATAAACAGGTCTCACTGGAAAGACTTTCCTAACTCAATGCATTCCTGACCTATGGAATAAGTTACCACTATAGGTTAAATTAGTACTTTGACTACCTTTAAGGCTAGTCTTAATGACTGGATATGTGGACACAAATTTACACAAGGATTGTCATGTACAGCTCTGCTCTGTTTGGGAGTTAATCACTATTAAGTGCTTGTAAATGGAGGCATGAACATTTAAAGGTCTCCATATGGCTAGGCATCCTATGGTCTTCATGACTGCTTACCTAGTACTGTTCCTATGTTAGTAGACAAGGTCAGATGACATTCATCCAAATCCAGGCTCAACACTCAATGCACAATATTCCCAGACAGCAATAAGCCAGACGCAATGCAACACAAGACACTGAAATTTAGCTCTCCAAACTGTACCTTGACAGCTTGCATTCCAACATTTTTATTTAGGCATCTCACTGTTAAAGGATACAAAACAGCTCTGTTATAAAATGAAACAGCCAATCCCAGGCTCTCAGACCTACACCTCATGTTCATGAAAAGGACATCTCCATTCAAAGTGACACCTCTTATTCATATATTCAACATCTCCTTAACTACTTGCAATTTCCCCATAGTCTTTAAACACTCACACATCATTCTCCTCTCCTGAAAAGAAAACTATTAGGAATATTAGAAATTCATGGCAAATCTGTGCCCTATATGAAAAATCTTTAAATAATTTGTATACAAACATCTCTGGGATCACATAAACAAATATGGTCTTCTCTGTGATAAAAAATATGGTTTCAGAAATTCTTTTAGTAGCATAACAGCAGTATATAGAGACAGTGACAAAATTTATACCAGTAACAGTGATTCAAAACTAACAGGGGTCTCTGTCCATTTATATGAAAAAAATGAATGTAAACTGTAATTTGTTCCTGTACAAACTTAGCTAAGCCATCAAACGTATATCCACTGATTGCCTCACCTCAACTTGACACGCTCACTAGCTGTGTAAGTTAACAACTTGACACTTCAACAAAAACTACAATCTAGCATTACAGATTTATGCCACTGGATGAATACATTTTTTAAAATGTTTATTTTATTTTACATTTGTTAACCGGAAAAGTCCAACTGAATGAGGTCCATTTACAGCAGAGGCCCGAAGAGAAAAGCTCCACATTACAATAATACATTGACATATGTAGTTTAAAAAACAAATAAATCAAACGCAGACAATAATGTAAGGCCGAAACAATATAACATAGAAATGCATGTCAACAATGGGTATGCTGCAGCAAACATATTTTAACATAAGAAAATGCTGCTAAAAATGCAATCAAGTGTAACATATTTACAGTAGAATAATGGTAAGAAGAATGATTCTGGAGGTATAAAATGGTAGAAAGAATCTCTGTGATACACTGGCATAACCAGGAGTTCATAACATGGGACTTAAGAGAATTTTTGAATTGTAAGATAGTGTGTGAAGAAGTCACAGACTGGAGGAGGTTATTGCATTTATTAGCTATGCTATGAGAGAATAGCCCTTTCCCAGCAGTGTTATTAGCCCTACAGATACAGAGGAGGGATTTGCTGGTAGAGCAGAGAGGTCGATTTGGTATGTAGTAGGTTATAAGTTGTTTTAACGCTGGAGTTTTGTTAGGATATTTTAGAGTGTTGTAGGCAATAATTAGCTGGTGGTAGCTAAGTAATTATGGGAGTTCTAACCATTGCAGCTTCTTTAGAGCCAAACAGTGATGAGATCTGAAACTGGAGTTGTTTGCAAACTTTGCAACTTTATTGTAACAAGACTTCAGTGTCTAGATCATGTTTTCTGACCTGGGTCAAGATTGTTGCTGCATGCATAAGTGTGGACAATAGGTGAGTTTGGGCTATGGTGATTCTTGCTTGATCAGTTAGGAAGTTTTTATGTCTATATAGAGTTCCCATTTTTATGTACCTTTTTGATGGTTTGTGAAATGTGGACATCAAAGTGAAGATTTTTGTCTGTTTCTACACTGAGGAGTTTAGTGTGGGCAGAGATATATCACGGTGCTGTTTTTAGAAGTGATAGAAAAGGAGGGAGGACAGGTTTTGTATTTGTTGGGGCTGAAAAGGAGTAACTTAGTCTTATTGCAGTTAAGGTTGAGCTGGATATGCGTGATCCATTTTTCAATGGAGCTAAAGAATTCCAGGGTGAGTTGCTGTAGGGTGGATAGTGTTGGGGGCTGAGCAGATTAGAGTTGAATCATCTGCATACTGTATAAGTGAGGCATGTTGGGAGGAGGTATGTAGATTATTGGTGAAGACAGAGAAGAGAAGAGGGCCCAGTATTGAGCCTTGTGGTACTCCTATGGTAGTTGGAAGAAGTGGTGATAGAACACCTTGCCATTGAACAGATTGTTGCCTGTCAGATAGTTTTTGAACCAGGCAATAGTGGAAGGAGCAAAGGATAGGGAGGTGAGAGTGTTCTAGTAGGATAGGATGTGAGACCATGTCAAATGCTTTGGAAAAATCTAAGAATATTGCAGAAGCAAAATTATTATTTCGGTGAAGGTTAACCAGATTGGTAAAAGAGAGAAGGGCAGTAGTTGTACTATGGTGTGGGTGGAACCCGTGTTATGTAGTGGAGAGTGTATTCAGAAAATGCATAACTTGAGAGTGAATACATCTCTCAAGTAGCTTAGGTAAGGGCAATAAAATGGCAATGGGGTGATAGTTAGAGAAATCATAGTAGTTGCCGCCTTTATGAAAAGGAATGATATATGACACTTTCCATAGTTGAGGGATATAGGATTCAAGTATAGAATGGTTGATAAGGATTTGAGATAGGGTAAGATAAGTATTCAGTGGCTATTTTTAGGAAGTTAGCAGGTAGGCCATCAGCTGTAAGAGTGGTGGGTTTTAGTTTTGAGAGGAAGTTTTTGATAGTAGAGGTGGGAACTGGAGAGTGCATAAAGGAAGGTGTGTTGGTTGGGCTAGAGGTTGTGATAGATGTGTAATTATTTCTGGATAGTTAGACAGATAATGCCTGAATGGATTCTGTGAAGTGATGATTGAATTGTGAGGCTATGTCAGTATTATCATTTGTTGGGGTAGGAGCTGCCCTACAGTTTGTAGCATGCTACAGACCACCTTCTCAAACTCAGGAAACCCACACAGCCTTCCTGAAGACACTGGAGAGTATGAATGTCTCTCCAAACACCATCATATTGGGTGACTTCAACTACCCAAACATAGACTGGGAACATTACTCAAGCCCCAACACCCTAGCCCAAAGGTTCCTGGAGTTCATAAACTCAAATGCTATGGAACAACTAGTCACCATTCACACAAGAGGAGAAAATATACTAGACCTGATCTTCACAAACATGGGGACAAAATGCTCCACACTGGAAGTATATCCCTCATTGGTGAGATCAGACCATAAATTAATCTCATTGGAGATCCACATCCCGCCCCCACCCCCAGCAAAAAAGACCACAGTGAAGAACTTCTCAAAAGCAAACTTCACACTTCTTAAGACTGGAGTGGTATCCTTCAAGGCCCCCGAGCCAGTGGAAACCACAACCCACGCTGCTGAAACCCTTACAAATGCCTTCTACGAGCACCTCCAGGAATGTATGGATCAAGCAATCCCTAATAAAATCAAGATCCTTTCCACCAAAGGCAGGCGCCCGGTCTGGTGGACCCCAGCCATAAACAAACTCTACAACAAGAGGAGAAAGCTACTACATGACAGAGCAAAATCCCTAAAAGGGAAGGCATCTCTGATCAATACTAGCAAAAAACTACGATCACTCATAAAATCATCCAAGGCCAACTTTGAGAGAAAAATTGCTAATGACACAAAAACAATCATAAGGCCTTCTTTAGCTATGTTAGAAACCTGGGTGGAAACTCCCAGATATGCTCAGAATTAGTACAAAATGATAAAAAAATCACTGAACCCACAGACATTGCCAACATACTGGCAGACAGGTTCACTGCAAATTTCTCCCCTCCCTCCCCCCAAAAGGAGAAATATCTATCCCACCAGAGTCTAGCCTCCCAAACATCTCAGATGCCCAGGTGAGAGCTGCTCTCTCTAAAGCAAAAAACACAGCATCAATGGGACCGGACGGTGTCCCCGGCTGTGTGCTACACAAACTCAATGAGGAACTAAACCCACACATAAGGCTGTTATTTAATCTTAGCCTTACTACAGGATACATACCCAAAGAATGGCGTACGGCAACTGTGGTCCCACTCCACAAAGGCAGTGCTTCTACAGACCCTGGAAATTACCGCCCCATAAGCTTGACGAGCCTTGTCTGCAAAGCTATGGAGAGGATCATAATGGAACTCATAAATAAAGGCATTAGGGACCTACAGACACTGGATCCTACCCAATGTGGCTTTGTCAAGGGCAGATCCTGCCTCTTGAACTTGGTCGACTTTTTCGAAACAGTCACTAAGGCCATTGATGAGGGTAAGGCAGTTCACACAGCCTACCTTGACCTAGCAAAAGCGTTCGACGCAATACCCCACTCGGGCATCATAGAAAAGCTCACCAGCTTAGATGTAAACCCATATGTCACAAGATAGGTTGCAAACTGGCTCAAGGACAGAACACACAGGGTTAGAGTTGCTGGTGCCATGTCAGACTCTAAGCCGGTCATGAGTGGTGTCCCACAGGGCTCAGTCCTGGGCCCCCTCTTGTTCAGCATTTATTTTTCTGAAGTGCAGGCAAACATAGGGGTATTGTGGCTGACAAAATTTGCAGATGACTGCAAACTGGGCACCATAATTGACACTCCATCAGACACAGACATCCTCCAGAGAGGTCTCATAGAAATGGATAACTGGTGCCAGAGCCATGGCCTTAAGCTAAATGCCAAAAAATGTATAGTCATACCCTTTGGGAAAAACAAGGTAACCCCTAATTACCACATAGGTGGTAATCCATTAAACACAGAAGAAGTTATCAGGGACCTGTGGACCCAAGTTGACAGTAACCTTTCTTTTGACACTCACATTGCCAAAGTGGTTAGGAAGACCTTCTACATTGCCCACCTGATCATGAAGGGATTCACATCCAGATCAGGAGAGGTCATTGTACCCCTGTACTCTTCACTTATCAGACCAATGATTGAGTACAACGCCCCATTCGGAATGTACCTTACCCGACACCTACAGCAGTTGGAAAGACCCCAAAAGTTCCTCACCAAAAGGATAAAGGGGCTCAAACATATGTCATACGATGCCTGACTGAAGAAACTCCAGCTCTATTCAGTCGCATACCATCTGCTCAGAGGTGATCTGTGCCTGACATACAAGGCCATGTCCAACCCGGAATTAATGGACATGCTCCACCTCAAAAAATCCAAATCCACCAGAGCCACGAGAGCAAGAGACTTAAACCTCAACACGGATATAAATAGGACGTGCTGGAGGGACAGATTCATCACCCAGAGACTCCCTACACTATGGAACAGAATCCCAGTCCATGTGAGGCAGAGCCCCTTACTGACTCTGTACAAGAAAAATCTTGACGAGTGGATGGGAGATCGTAGGTTTACCCCGGGAATCATCTCTGTGTCACTGCTGGACAGAGGCACAGCAAACTAATGGGTATAGTATTCTCATCCTAAGGGGTGGTGAAAGCCACACACACTCTGGCTAGGCTTATAAATGCCCTAGGGCAGATAGCCTAGTATGAACCTATGAACCTATGAACCTATGAGTGGTAGTTTTTTCCAAGTTATAGAAGGGTGTTGATAGCTTGCCAAAACTTTTGGGGATCTTTAGAGTGTTTGCTTTGGATATCTAGGAAGTAGTTCTGTTTGTCAAGTTTTGTTTGTTTTTTTGCCTCATTTCTAAGTTGCTGGTAGTTTTGTTTGGCTAGGCTGGTATTGTCCTTTTTCCAGGTTTTCCAGGCCTTATCTCTGGACTTTAGCAAGGCTCTTGTATTCCTGCTTAGCCATGGGGCATGGTTTGCTTTAGTTCTATTTTTTCTTATGGGAGCAATAATGTTGAGGACACTGGTAAAAGTATCATTAAAGTAGTTGACTGCCTGGTCTATACCCAGGATTTTTAGTGGCTCCCAATTACATTGCTTTAAAAGTAAGTTGAGATCCTGTGGGTTTAGATTATGGTCATCTCTGATTTGCCAATAAACTAGGGGATTGGGTATGTTAGTATGTTTTCGTAAGAGGAATCCCTTGAAGATAACATTATGATATTTGATACCTGACAAAATATCCCTAAATCCCTGAAATCTAATCATTACTGGTACAGGCTGCAACTCACTACAACTAGAAACATAACAGAAGTACCTAAGGATCACCTTGGACTCTTTTCTTTCAATGGCCAAGCATAATGACAATATTATTAGTAATAAGACTCTGCCAACAAAAAATGTGCTATCAAATCTCTTACGTCCTCACTCCACAGTTCAGAATACTTTAGCTACAAAATGTGCTGATCACTACAACTGAATACAAGTTCCCTCCTATAAGCTTATGTTCTATCTAAAGCAAATATAAAATGCAGACTACTATAAACAAATCCTGATGATTTGTTCTTGTTACAGAATCACAAACTCACCACTGCCATCTTGTACCCTTGTGGTACCTGGTTGTCTGTAAATGACAGAGACATATTTTTTCTCAGCTGTCAAATCTAAAAGCTGTTAAAAATGGGACACTGTTCCCCCCTGAAAACAAAATTACAAATCAAGTGACCTAAATACACACTTAGAGACATTCAACAGCATGGCAAGATCCTCTTTAGACCTAATATTTAAAGCTCCACAGTAGAAAAAGCTATCTTTAGACAAGGCCCATCTGTTTGGAATTGGCAACCTGTGGAAATAAGGCAGCAAGGGGCACTTCAATTATTTAGAAACAAACTAAAAGAGAAACAGTTTAAGAACACCAACTGTACTTGCTTCCATAAGAATTGCTAGCCCTTGCAGCTCATGCTGTGGTCACATCTTTCTTGTAAAGATATACTTTCATTAAATGATGACTAGTTGAATGCCTACCTTAATTGTACACATTGTAAATAATATCACTTGCATTTATAATTGAAGATAACATACAGTTGTGCAGTTTCTACTTTGTTACTGTACTATGTACAGCCCTGTGTATTCTTTAGTCTATGTATACATTTCTGTTTGAGTCTTGCACCATGATGCCTTGGTCATGGCTGAGAAGGGTTTGTACTGCAGGCCACGTACCCAGATATGAATATGAAATAAATAAACACATAAGTAAAAACGACTACACATGTTTACATCTAAGAAGAGGTATCTCAATTCCCATCTAAGAGTTCTTGGGGGAAAAACTTTTTCACCTTTATCCATAGATAGCCTGATATAATGTACTATGACTTCCTGCCTATCCTTACATATATCAGTGAAGTTCAGTTCCCAAAAATGAAAAAAACAAAAAACCAAACTACTAAAAGGTAGGCGAGGGTGAACACAATGAGAGCCGGCAAAATAATGATAAAATGAACTAGCATTTATTAGTAAGCGCTTTCGGTGTGGACCAGTGCCTCACCTTCATCAGACTAAAACAAAGTAGATATCAATTAACACTCATTTTATAAGGAAAATGACCTGACGATCATTATATTAAAACCTTAATTAGTAAACTTAATCAATTCTTAAAAGGGGAAAGCCTTCATACGCATGCTTCAAAGTCGTTGACTGCATAATTGCACAACGTTTTGCTTAAAATCGTATGCAAGCATGAACACGTTTAGTTTATATTGTCAAATCAATTAAAGATGGCTAGTACAAAAATACACATTATATCAAAAAATGCCTAAAAATTGCCATAAATTAAACTCAGTATGCTACGATGTCAAGCCTTGTAACTAATATGCTGAACTAACCATAACAAAGTCAATAGTTAGACAAATCATAAAATAGTTTATAGGCTAAAACTAACAATGTAAAAATATATAAATAAAGTAATGTATAAATGTATCAATCACCTGTAAAATTACTAATAAATATATATGTAACAAAAATAAAAAATAATAAATGAAAAGTAAAAAAATACACATACAGCATTATATAGAGCATATATAATAATAATAAAATAGGATTTATTATTATTATATATTTTTATATTAATTGGTTCACCTGGAATATTGTTGGATTTACTTGTTTAAATGATGTCTGTTTGAAGAAGATTGAGCGTGTGTGCATTTATATTTTTGCTTGAGATCACTTTAATTTGAATTGTTTTCTTAATGACTCTGCATCACTTGATTAATTGAATAATTGTTTTAAAAAATGGTATATTAAGATGATGCTGAAACTAATTGAACTGTGATCCTTGAAGGCGAACTGCCGAGGTACCAGATCGTTTATTAAACTATTTTCCAGTGAGAGAAAGCTTTTTGGTGTGTATTTCGTTGAATTTTCCTTTTCGTATGTTGCGGTTATTGGACCTTTAGCCGGATTCCTACTGGTATTCATTTGTTTAATTTATACGAAATGTCGTTTCGTAATGCGGGCTCTGAACAGAGCGGCACAGCTGATTTATTGTCATTCAAAGACATCATTACTGAACGTGATAAAAAGTACTCCAATTCAGACCCTTGGAACATTGGGGGCAACAATATTGCCGCGGATGGGCGTTTTGCTGAATTAAGCAAACTGATGTCGAAAGAAACTGCTTTGTATTTTGATACATGTCTACTTGAAAAATACATTAGCTTGGACATTACCTCTCGGGGCTTGCGCGTTGAAAAGTTACCTGCAACACCATTTAGTGAGGATGAGTCCGACCTATTTGATGAATGGAAGAAAGTGTCATTTTCCTGTACCATTGGTTGGCTTAACATTCTGATTAAGCGTAATATCAGATCACAAGAAAAAGTTAAAAAAGAAATAATGTCATTGCAAGAGGGCTTGATGACTGAGCCTAATTATGGAACTCAGATGTTGGTGATTAATGAGAAAATGCAGAAACTTGAAAGTGATATTGTATCTAGAAAAAGAAATAAGCTTGTTCGTGATCTTAAAAATTACGAGACAGGCATTCTGTTTAACTGGCAACGTGAGAATACAAGCAACACACGTAATAGGTCAAGGGGCAGGAGCTGGAGCAGTGGCTCAAAGCGAATACGATTGTCAGCTTCATCAGCGTCTTCTGGAGAAGGGAATTCGACCAAAAATGTTTCTTTTGCCAGGACTGTGATACACAACAGGGTTCCAGATAAGGAAGCTCAAATTGCAAGTGACGATTCTACCGACACAAATGTGAACTTTCGAAATGATACATCTGGGGGTGGAAACAGGAGAAATGGAAGGAAAGGACGCAACAGATTCAAATGAAGGTCTGTCTGTATTGACTTCACAAGCGCATTGTTTGAAATGCATTAATTTGTCGAGTTTACCTATAAATGACAATATGCTTAAAGTTTTGTACAAGGGAAGTAAATTTGTACCTACTTTCTTCCCTTCGTTAGCCGATATATATCTTGTGGTTAGAAATTTTATTAGAAAACTCTTGTTAAGGGTGTATTTTGCAAGACAAAATGAAAAAAGTATGCATAATTTATGTAATGAAGAACAAGAAATTTTAAGTGAATCTGATACAGATGATAGCTTGTTAAATCTGTCAATTTATAATTATGATTGGGATGAATGCAACATCAATGATGAATTTTTTCCTTCTGTAGATAATATCGAATATGTTGAAAATGTTGAGAATGCTCTTTTTTTCACTGGTTATGGCAAACTAGCTTTTCCTGCATTGAAAAGTGTTAATAGTAGATTTATTCCACATATTGTTGTGCCTGCCATTTCTACCTTTCAAAAGGTCCTTTTTAAAGAGTTAGAATTTTCTTTCAGGGAATTTTGCAAAGAAAAAAGGCACTATAATTTGAATAAGGATGAATGGCATGCTTTAAAAGATTTAAGAAAATGTAAGAACGATTACATATTTAAATGTGCCGATAAAGGCGGAAATTGGGTAATAATGGATAAAACTAACTATTGTTTCATGGTGGAGAAATTGTTGTCTAATACTGATGAATATAAGAGGTTGGATAGTGATCCAACTGAAATATATAATAATGAGCTACTATTCATTTTGGAGAAAGGTCAACGCTTGGGTTTTTTTTCGCAAAACAATGTTAAAAAATTGTATATACGTAAACCTACTGTGCCCATTCTATATGCTCTACCCAAAGTTCATAAAAGCTTATTAGAGCCTCCGGGTAGGCCTATTATATCTGGGATGGGTTCTTTTCTTGAAAATGTTAATCTTTTACTGGACTTTCAGCTGAAGAATTATTTGAACAGGGTAGTGGCTCATATAAAGAATACACAGGATTTAATCCATCATGTTTCTGGTTTAGAATGGAGCCATGAATACTATTGGGTCACTATTGACTTTAAATCCCTCTACACTAACATTGACAAACAGTGGGGGCTTGAGTCTGTACACAATATATTAGGTGAGGGACCCAGAACTGCCTTTTTGGTTTATCTGCTGGAATTTTGTCTCATGCACAGCTATTTTTGTTTCAATAATGAATTTTTCTTACAAACCAAAGGCACTGCCATGGGTGCAGCATATGCACCATCATATGCCATCATCTACATGGATTCCTTTGAAAGAAAATTCATATATCCGACTGATTTTTTAAAAAAAAACGTTATTTTGTATAAGCGATATATAGATGATTTAATTTTCATCTGTAAAGGGGACATATGTGAATTTCTATATTTTTTTGCAATATTGAATGATAATGAACATAAGTTACAATTTTCTTATGAGTTAAATAGAAGTGAGATCAACTTTCGTGATTTAACTTTTTTTGAAAAAGATAATAAAATACATTTTAGACCTTATAGAAAGCAAACATCAGTAAACATGTTCCTACACTCCACCAGCATGCACCCCCAACATTTAATTAACGCTTTACCTCAAGGGGAGTTTCAAAGAATTCGGAATCATACAAGTATAAAAGAAGAGATGGATAAGGAATTGAATATAGTATTTTCTAGGTTGTTGGAAAGGGGATATGATTATAATCATTTATTACGATGTCGTGATGGCCGGACCAGTGAAAATACAAGAGCATCTAATTTTGTGGAACACACTAAACATTTGGTTGCTAATAATAATATTGAGAAAACTAATGTTGAGAAATTGTTCTTTGTAACCAAATTCACCCCTTTTTCTAAAAGAATGACTTCTACAATTAGGAAATTCTGGAATTTAATTTGTCAGGATGAAGTAATAGGTGAGTTATTTCCCAATAATGTTATTTTTTCATTTAAAAGGGGAAAAAATTTAAAAGAAATTTTAAATCATAATTTAACACAAAAGGGTAGAGTTATTTCTAGTAAAGTAGGCACCTTTGCATGTGGATCATGTAGTTTGTGTAGTAGGGTCCTGAATGTAGACAGTATTAATAAAATTAAACATACACCTAAAGAATATTTTAATTGCAGGTCCACATGTGTAGTGTATATCTTGGGGTGTTCTTGTTCCAACATTTGGTATACTGGACAAACAAAAAGAATGGCCAGAATTAGGATTCTGGAACATCTTAAGGACATAAGAAATGCTAATGTTTCTAGTCCTGTGGCAAAGCATTTTATTGACAATCATGGTGGGTGTGGTGACAGTTTGAAATTCAGCATATTAGGAAGGCCCTTCATCTGTAGAGGAGATGATCTTATAGGTAAACTATTGGAACTGGAGACTAGAATGATAATTAAATTCAACACTTTGAAGCCATATGGGTTGAATCAGGAATTGGGTTTATGAAATATCTAAATATATTATATTAGACATATGTTGGTATTCATATATTTATTAACTTATATTTATGATAATATATTATTTAAATTTTTGTAAGTTATGAACTTGTAACATGTAATGTATTTATGTAGGCATTATATAATGTATTTATTTAGGCATTATAATAGGATTTATTATTATTATATATTTTTATATTAATTGGTTCACCTGGTATATTGTTGGATTTACTTGTTTAAATGATGTCTATTTGAAGAAGATTGAGCGTGTGTGCATTTATATTTTTGCTTGAGATCACTTTAATTTGAATTGTTTTCTTAATGACTCTGCATCACTTGATTAATTGAATAATTGTTTTAAAAAATGGTATATTAAGATGATGCTGAAACTAATTGAACTGTGATCCTTGAAGGCGAACTGCCGAGGTACCAGATCGTTTATTAAACTATTTTCCAGTGGAAGAAAGCTTTTTGGTGTGTATTTCATTATATAGAGCATTCTGTAAAAATACTAAATGAAACAGTACCTGTCAAATACTCATCTCCTAAGGGCGTGCAATTTCAAAACACATTTAATAGATAAATTTTGATTCAGCCCTGGTGGAATATACGCCCCTGTCTTAATTTGCCAAATAAGCTCATCAATTTCTAATAGAATCTGCCAAGGACCTCCTCTGATGTCATTATCTCTGTGTTGTAGAACTAAAAATTTAAAACTGTGCCCAGGGTAATCTAAAATGTGTTTAGCCAAGGTGTTTTTAATGTCCCCTTTATTTATGGCATAAAAATGCTCGTACATACGCTGTTTCAGTTTCCTTTCTGTTTTGCCAATGTAATAGGCATTACATTGGCAACATAAAGCTGCATAAACCACACTTTTACAGTCACAATTAAATCTAGAGCCAATCATGTGTGTTTTGTTATTAATTAGGCATCTAGTGCCTTCAAATATGTGTTTGCACTGGGGACAAGCACCACATTTAAACATGCCTTTCGCCCTACTAATTGTGACTCTTGTCCTTTTCTCCAGTAGTGCTTTTAAATTTTGCCCTCTCGTGTAAGTAATACATGGTTTCGCCCCTAGTGATTTAATCAGCGTTAACTCTTCTCTAATGACATTCCAGTTTTTGTTTATAATGTCCCTAATAGATATGTAGTCTAAAGAAAAAGTAAGTAAGACACTAGTCATGTAAACCCCGTTACTCTTGTTATCCGAGACAGAATCTAGTACATGGGCTGTTGCCTTGACCCGCTAAGTAAAGGTTGAAAATGCCCATTTGTTCTTTTATGGCAAACTTCTTGTTTGATGTTATCGATCAAAAAACTAGGATAGCCTCTGTGAGTGAACATGCCTTGCAGGTTTTCACATTCGATCTCAAACTCAACATCATCCGACACCATTCGAGCTGCCCTGACCATATGACCTTTAATAATGGCCTTGTTTTGGTGGTAGGGGTGACTGCTTGAAAAATGCAGAAAGGTGTTTGAATGTGTTGGTTTCCTATAAATCCTGCTAGTATACTTGTGTTTAAATCTATCGTTCACTAAAAGAATGTCCAAGTAGTTAATGGAAGTGTTGTCGATGTTATATGTGAACTCAAGAAAACTTGTCATAGATGAAATATTATGAATAAATGTTGGGATGAGAGATTTATCTCCCTTCCAAATACAAAACATGTCATCCTGGTATCTTGTGTACCAGGAGACATGCTGTTGGTAAAAACTATTCTGAAATAGCAACTCGTTTTCCCAATATGCCATAATGGCATTGGCAAAGCTGCCACCACATGGTGACCCCATTGCTACACCCGACTTCTGCAAATACAGTTTGCCTTCAAAAACCATGAAATTGTTTGTCAAAACAATTTCCAATAGTGTTTCAATTACATATATGATGTTTTCCTCTACCTTTTTTAAAACCAAAAAGTCCCTTATCCATTTAATTCCAGTTTCCTGGGGGATGACTGTGTAGAGGTCTTTAATATCTATTGTAATGAAACATGCCTCAAGTTGGTAGTCAAGCATGTTGATGTTTCTTAAAAAGCCCCAAGAGTCCTTACATATCTGGGGCTCACTGTCAACCAATGGTTTTAAGATGGAATCAATGTATTTGGCACAACTGTATGTGACAGATCCTCAACCGTCTACTATGGGTCTAAATGGAGGGCTATAAAGAGATTTGTGTATTTTAGGAGTGCTGAATAAGGCAGGTGTTTTGGGTGCAATCACTGACAAATACTGATATAAGTCCTTGTCTATAGACCCCTCTAAAAACAAATCGTCCAATGTTGACCTGATTTGTCTGTATGCCTGGTTAACTTCATTAAGGAACACTCTTTCAAAAACTTTGGTATTAAGGTGATTTTGCATTGCTTCAACGTAAATGAAATTGTCCATGAACACAAGACCCCCTCCCTTGTCAGGGTTCATAACCCTGATGTTACAATCATTAAGTAAATGGAGGAAATCCTGTTCTGAGGCACTAAGAATGTTGTTGATTGTTCGTAAATGTTGTTTTTTCTCAAAACTAGCCCTCAAGTCCATTTCACAGATGTTTTCAAAAAGACAGAGTCTGAGGTGAAGGGGGGGTTAAACAAACTGGGAACCCTAATGGAACTGGTCATAGTTGAACTCACCCCCCATGAGCAAGTTTAAATTTAGTTTGCGAACGAACAATTTTAGATCTATAATTGTTTTGGCTAAATCCATCCTTTTACCAGGAACGTAGGTTAACCCTTTGGATAGAAAGTCAATCATGTCTTGCTGAATGTCAAAATTGGTGTAGTTATAGATTTTGAAGTCACCCTGCGTACTTGTATGTATACGGGGAACGGAACCATACGCCTGGTTTAAAACTATCACCTCCTTTGTTTCCTCCTGTTCCTTTGGTTGCGATTCGTCTATCGATTGTTCTGTTGTCCAGTTTGGTCGGTCCGAAAACCCTGGTCACTGTTACTTTGCTCATCATTAGGGTTAACCACGGGTGGTCGGTTTTGGTGATTATAGTTGGCATTAATATCGTTAATGTTATTGTTACGATTATTGATTCTTTCACTGCGCCTTAACCCATTTCCTTCATTATAATTTGTGTTGTTAAAAGAACGTGCTTGCCCTTGATCATGAATTCCATCAACCCTATTGTTGTTGTGCATGTCAATTTTATCTAGACTGCTGTTAGATGGGGGCTTAGGGTAAGCTATGTTGTTTGAGTAGTCATGTAAATCTCTGGCAATTTTCCTTTTTTTAGTGGCAAGCATTTTGTCCATGGTTGCCTCAATGCTTGTATATATTCTGCAATAATCATATTTGTAACGAGGAAAGTCACAATGTGTGACTATAATGTGTTCTAAAATTTCTAAGTCACTCTTAAGAATATTAATTACTTGGTTGTAATAATTAATAAGAGATTGTAAGAATTCAATTCCTTGACTGTCAAAAAGCTGGATCAGTTCCCTGAAAAATAGAGAGTCATACGTTAGTCCAGCTGGATAACGCCATTGGTGCAAGCCCTTAGGTATAATTTTTTTACTTATACACTCCTGTAAATACGAAACCTCCAGTTGGAGTTTCCTGCATCTAAAAAGCTTGATGTCGAAAGTGTTAATTTGGTCAGAGAAAGAACTCTCCCTCTGTTGTTCCACTGTCTCGGAAGGAACATTATTACCATTGTCAATGTTAAAACAATATTTGTTATTGAGAAAAGTTCCCATAGATGGCAGAACACTTGCTTGATTTATTGGCAAATTTGGCATAAGTGATGCTGCTGGTTCAAAATTACCTTCCAAAGTATTGGTTGTCGGTACGTTACGATGATTCTTTGTTACATTGACAGATCCAATATTGTTCCGGATGCTACTAGGTACTTCATCAAGACTTCCCCTCACAACGTTAGTTGAATTCAGGCCAAATGCCTCGACCCGTTGGGTTAACGTTTCAACCCTTCCCATAAGCAATTGCACTAACGTGGTTAAGTCTCCAGTTGAATTATCCTGGTTACCATCGATGCTATCATCCTGAGTAAACAAATTTTGTGAAACTGCTCCGGCTCCACTCGCCATGTTGTACAAATCCCAAAAATGAAAAAACAAAAAAACAAACTACTAAAAGGTAGGCGAGGGTGAACACAATGAGAGCCAGCAAAATAATGATAAAATGAACTAGCATTTATTAGTAAGCGATTTCGGTGTGGACCAGTGCCTCACCTTCATCAGACTAAAACAAAGTAGATATTAATTAACACTCATTATATAAGGAAAATGACCAGACGATCATTATATTAAAACCTTAATTAGTAAACCTAATCAATTCTTAAAAGGGGAAAGCCTTCATACGCATGCTTCAAAGTCGTTGACTGCATAATTGCACAACTTTTTGCTTAAAATCGTATGCAAGCATGAACACGTTTAGTTTATATTGTCAAATCAATTAAAGATGGCAAGTGCAAAAATATGCATTAAATCAAAAAATGCCTAAAAATTGCCATAGATTAAACTCAGTATGCTACGACATCAAGCCTTGTAACTAATATGCTGAACTAACCATAACAAAGTCAATAGTTAGACAAATCATAAAATAGTTTATAGGCTAAAACTAACAATGTGTAAATATATAAATAAAGTAATGTATAAATGTATAAATCACCTGTAAAATTACTAATAAATATATATGTAACAAAAATAAAAAATAATAAATGAAAAGTAAAAAATACACATACAGCATTATATAGAGCATTCTGTAAAAATACTAAATGAAACAGTACCTGTCAAATACTCATCTCCTAAGGGCGTGCAATTTCAAAACACATTTAATAGATAAATTTTCATTCAGCCATGGTGGAATATACGCCCCTGTCTTAATTTGCCAAATAAGCTCATCAATTTCTAATAGAATCTGCCAAGGACCTCCTCTGATGTCATTATCTCTGTGTTGTAGAACTAAAAATTTAAAACTGTGCCCAGGGTAATCTAAAATGTGTTTAGCCAAGGCGTTTTTAATGTCCCCTTTATTTATTGCATAAAAATGCTAGTACATGCACTGTTTCAGTTTCCTTTTAGTTTTGCCAATGTAATAGGCATTACATTGGCAACATAAAGCTGCATAAACCACACTTTTACTGTCACAATTAAATCTACATTTAAACATGCCTTTCACCCTACTAATTGTGACTCTTGTCCTTTTCTCCAGTAGTGCTTATTCTAAGACACTTTGGGTCTGTCAACCACATCAGTACCAACATCAAGGATTCTGTAGGAACCCTCAGCCACGCTATCTGAATCTCTGGCAGTGAGCAAGAACTTTTCTGTTTCAGTTAGTGGTGGTTCAGTAGCAGTCCACCTCTCATATCCACTTGTTCCTGGGCAATTGCTATCATCCTATAGCAGGCAGAGGTTATTATATCCCTTTCATGGTGTTGTATCTGTGGGCAAGTTCTCCCATGCCCTCCTATAACACTGATGTCACGGACCACCTGCTGGCATATCCTATATCACACAGATCAGTCACCTATACATGTCCCTAAAAGAAAAGCTCCATGGTGACATAAGGCCTGGACAATGACCTAATTTTCTACATCTGTGTATGGCCAGGGGGGTGGGGTGACAGATTTCCTTTTGGGTGCTATATTCTTGTACAAGATGAAATAGAAAACAGACATATAATTAAGTACATAATACACTGATAGTATGGCTATGATCTCAGTTATGTGTGAATGTATGCAGCCATCATAGGTTCATAAATTCATAGGAGATTCTTAGGCTAACAGCTGAAGAGTCCTTATAAGTCTAGCTTGTTTTACCCAGACTTTACCTAATATTCTATCCCTAGGTGAAATACAACAAGAGTCAGCAAGTAGGGTTTCAACAATTTTTACAGACTATCTATGTTTGTAATGGACATGGGAGTCACCCCAGGAGTGAGTTTGCAATTTCCCATCCATTGGTCCACATTGCACTCAAAGATGGTTAGGGAAGGAGTGTACTTCATGTGAATAGGAAGCCTAATCCAGAGTCATGCATATATCAACTTAAAATTAATTATTCCAATGACTACACACAAGTTAGGACAACCCCCTCCCCACAATAAAACTCTAAATGAAGTATCAACAACAATCTATAACAGTTCTGTAATGCATATAACATAGGTTTAACCTCGTAATACATCACAGCATTAACAATAAAATTTCACAATGTAACTTTACAAATGTAAAACACTTATTATAACGACTATCTCCACTGTTGTGGAGGGTAGTGAGGTAGAAATCCATAAACATACCACATTTTTATTTCTGCTAACACAGGTAAAAATGCCAGACTTTCCCACAAATGTATAATACACTCATCCACAATAACTCTACAAACAACAATTAAATACAACCTTAAAAATATAGGTCATGTAACATTCTGTAGCATACTTTTTTATAATGCATATATGGCTATGCCAAAAGAAAAGGATAAAATAAAAACATTAAGATAAAAAATGCTTTTGAGTGGCCAGTGCAATTCACCTGTTACACTAAAAGCATTATGTAAGAAATAGCAACATATCTTGACAATAAAGCAGTTCAGAAAGTAGGTAAAGCTGTACAAATGTGTTTATTTAGCAGTATTGAGCTCTCTGCATCCAAACAGTCTCCCTAGTATGATACAAGGGCATTACATACACAATTAACTTTATATAGTGCAGTCAGACCCATGAGAATGCAAATGAGATGTCAAATCCTTAGCATTTTTGAATACCACAATCTGCACCTAAATGTAAAAAATGTAAACATGGTGTAAGGAAGTACAAAGTTACATGAACACACCCTAGCACTGTAAGGGCAAGCATTGAAAAGTGTTTCCTGCTAATGGCTTGTAGTTGTCTATGATTACTCTGACTGCAGGAACAATCAGAGTTTCACAGTCTCCCCTTATTTGATGTACACTTACTGAGGATAGGTCAGGGAGAAGACACTTACCCAAAAGTCTGAACGTACATTGACTTATTTAGGAAAGCAACAGTCCTTACATTCAAATGCCAGCTTTAATGACCACAGTTACTGCACCTACTAAAAAATGTTCATATTCAAGTGAGTACTTTAAGCATTGATGCCAATAACATATGTATTGAAACAGAGATAGAATTGCTATGAAGAAAGTTTAGCCAAGGGAATGAGGCATCATAAAGAAGGAGGGGAATATACCGTCAGTGTTTTCAGTCTTTGTTAAATATTGTGTGAGTACATGAATCTCCTAACTGCTGGCAATATCACAATTATCTGGACATTTGCTATCAAATGATAAAGGACAACTTTCTTATCTTGTTTCTGCTGCACTTTCAATGTGAGTTGATGCAATGTCATGTCATCAGTACATCTAAACACGTTTTCTCCTTGCAAATGTATGTCTTTGTCTGTGGCAATTTGGGAGATTGTTCTTAGTACCTTGTTTGAGGGTTCAAACACATACAGGTTCTGTTGCAAGATAAAGAAGTTGATTAAAAGTCAGAAATGTAAATTTAAAATACTTGATTCCAATTCTTTTTCTCTTCTTTTCCCTTTACTATTTGCATACCTTTGGATGGCACTCCATTGACTGGTAGTGGTCAGTAACAATCAATGGCAGTTCAATGCCCAAGGTAAAAACTGACAAACTGCATTCTGACTATCATCAATAGTTCAGTTAGGACTGACATTGTGTTTGCTTTTCTTAGCAGTTCGGACAGTACTCAGTGATGAGATTCAAGTTCTCATACTCCTATCTCTGTGGCATAATGTGTAAAGAGGAATTCAGCTTAGAACAATAGTACAGGTGATGCAGGGATTAAAATATGTTTACAGATCATTTTACTGATGGAGGTCATAAAAAATCTTGACACTCAATTTGGTGTATGAATGTGATGATGTGAGAAACTTAAGTAAGGTCAGTTTTGGCTAAAAGTGTCAGACAGATAAGTCATTTGAAATTATGTCAACAATAATTGTGTGTACTATATGAACAATAAAAGAATTTCTGCTGTTCCCTGTGGTCTTCTCCATTCCCATGCTATTAGCTAAAGTCCTGATATTGCGAGACATACATGATAGTACTGATATGGCAAGGAGATGTGAGAAAGCTGAATGCATCAGTACAATGCAGTAGTAGCTCTACTCATTGCTAGACATGCAATGTTATTTATTTTATCTTTCTTCAAGTTGTCATTCCAAAAATGTTGTGTGAATGCTTCTGATAAATATTGCCTTCTGCATTTGCTCACCACTGGGCAGTACAAAATGAACCTTCATGAGTTAAGGAAAAAAATCAGAAATATAGTTTAGGCTGCCTTATGTAATGCAAACTAGCCTAGCTGCTTTGTATGGCTGTCAACACTCTGGATAGCACTCATAGAAGAAAATATTCCTATCAGTCAACTTTCTCTGTGGCACACAGTATACATGCAGTGAGATTAGAGAAAAAATGTTAGCTGGTGCATGATTCAAATTCACTTAAATGATAATTTTACAGAGGTTGTTCTGAATACACATTTGATCACATTTTTGATAACATTTTATTCTTTTTTAAAAATCAAATTTTTTCAGTATTGGTAACTAGGGTCACCACCGGTCCCACTTTCTGAGGGACAGTCCCTCTTTGTGCAGTTGTGTCCTGCAAAAAAATTAAAAAAAAATGGGAAATGTCCTGAAATTTTAGGACAAAAATATTTCCTATATTTTCTTTAATAGTTGCATAAAACAGTTATTCTGTGTCTAAAACACTTACATGTTATAGGAAACAGAAAAAACAACTAAAATGGTGCAAGAATAAGCTTTTATTTTGGCAAAAAAGTGAAGTTCTCTCCTTTGTATGGGCTGTGGGTTTGATTTGGCCTGCAAAATCTGATGTTTCTACAAAAATGTCCCACTTTGGGCATTTGAAAAAGTGGCAACCCTATTGCTAATGTGAGCTGTTGTGTGTCCACTTTCCCACTATTTCTTGTTAACTACAAGTCTGATAATGTGTTCCTCAAAGTAAAATTTTTAATGTAATGAGATGTGAGATGGATTCATGTATTACCTGAATGCACTTCTTGCACTGGTCATTGCTAGATATACCCATTAATTGCATTTAAATTACTGTCAGCGGTTTTTTTTCTATCATATATTTTCTTCCAGTGCCTTTTTCATTTGCTGTACACTCAGCAGCATGCAAAAATGGTTCACTACATAAGGAAAAAAGTGAAACATTTAGTTTATGCTAACTTATATAGAACAAGTATGCCTGGTCTTTCTGGGCACCCTTCCACATCATGCATAGTATTTACTGAAGAGAATGCACATAATAGATGTCAAATTCTGTGGCACAATGTATAAATTAAGTGAAATGAGTGAAATAATGCACAGAGGGCATTGTTTGAATCCTGTGTTGACATCACATTATAACTATTCTCTATATATGTAATCTATTTTTTTAACTTTTTTTTTTAATCTGCATTTTCTCTTCACTTGGCAGTGCACAGACACTAATGAGAAAAAGTAAAAAGTTTGTTTAGGATGCCTTATGTAGTGCAAACAAACCTGGCAGCATTGCACATCTGGCAGCACTCTGGACAGTAGTCATAGAAGAAAATACATACATAACTTTCTCTGTAGCACAAGTTGTAACTGAAGTGAATTTAAAGAAACAAGGTGCACAATGTATTGTTTGAATCCTGTTTAGAGATCACATTGTAAGTATTCACTGTAAGTATTTTGTTTTCATTTTAATTTGCATTTTCGCTCCGCTCAGCAGTGTGCAAATATAGTCCACCACCTAAGGAAAAAAGTGAGCATTTTAATTTAGGCTGCCTTATGTAAAGCAACCATAACTGACAGTGGTAGGCTTTCCTCATCACTCTGGTCAGTATTAAGTAGAGAATTTCCACCAATCACATACCTAACTCAGTGGAACATGGTGTAAGTGTAGTGAGTTTAAATATAGAACATAGATGACAAAAGTTCAAATCCAGCTAAAAGATACTTCTACAAAGAGTTTAAGAACCCCATTTTTCACAATATTTTGATTAGGAGTTTAAGACTAAACAAAAATTCTAATGTTAAACATGTTTCTTTCAGGCATTGTATCAGTAATGCATGCATAAGTAAACTTTACATTTCTATTTAGCATATATCAATAATGTTTCACATATAACCTCAAGCTATTGTGTTTCCAAATTCCTAAACATTATACTGATGATATTTAATATAAAAAGTACTTGCATATGTACGATGGGCACGATACTTTTATTATAAAAATCATGATTCATCATATATACCAAGTATGTGTTTAGGAATGTCATGTCTTGTGTAGTAAGTATGTAACATACCCCAACCTATATTACTAAGCTATTTCAATTACATCCATCTGAAGTATGTTTTTTGAATTTAAAATAGGAATGCATTCCTAGGATTAATTAAAATCACACATATACAGGCCTCGCATGCATCTCAATTCATTCTGAAATTAGTATATGTCTGATGTCCATGCTTGAAAGGTTCTCTTTTGTTAATGTCACTTAATAAGATAAGCTTCAGTTTTTGCATACTTTATCCCACAGGTTTGATTCCCAGCTGGCACAACGACAGTTGAACATTGTATAAGCCCCCATCATCATGATATGTTGCAATAAATTCTCTTTCTCCTTCCAAACTGCATGGATTAAAAGCCATGCCATTAAGCAATCCATTGTTGAACACTGGAACCTGTGTCAATAGGTCGAGCAGCACACATGGCAAAGCTCAATGCCATGTTTCACACCTTTATTGCTCTGTAATTGAATTGATGGAAATAGTGGCAACATGACTGTCAATGACTCCATTTGCTTTCAATTGCACAAATGCAGTTGGTAAGATGTGCATCTTTGCCCACAACTAATTTCCAGTGACATCTGAACGGTATGCCAATTTAGACAGATTTTGTTAGCTTGACTTTTGCAGACATGGCTGGTGAAGGAGAGAATGGTGTTAAATTTAGAGCACTAAAGTGGGGTGTTAAGGAATCCAGAATATCTGGGGAACTCCTCATGAATCACTTCAGCTCTATGCTGCTGCTGGGGGATTACACTGGGTCTCAGTATAAGGCTGAAGCTTGGAATACCTTAGCCAAGGTGGTGTCCAGTGCAACTGGCATTCCATGCAATGGGGAGCAATGTCGTCACCACTTTAGTGACCTTAAGAAACACAAGCAGGACCTCTTAAGCTGATTGAAGGCTTAATTTAGGACTGTGAGCACTTCTCAGTTGTGTAAGTATACTGACCAATAACATGTCTAAGATATGGTATTAATGATCTAGCCAGCCAACACTGGTACTCATTATGCTTTCATATACATTTCCTTTCTTTTTGTAACGTACAGCTGTAAAGGAGATAGCTGCAAACCATGAGGCAGACAAGGACAGATTAACTCACCTCAGACAGGCACAGGGTAAGTATGATTCAGGTCCAAATTCATGACAGAAATTTCTTTTCATTCCCTTGATCTCTAGCATCTTAAGAAGGTATACCTCAACTTTCATCTCAAGCAAGCACGCCTTCCCCAATCGCTCTTGCTTTTTACATTAGATAATGAGAACAGCACATAAAATGCATGTGGGTTCAATACTCAGAAATGGCATTGACTTTGTTATTACTGGATAAGTATTTATAAAATATTAACAGCAATAATATGTCAGGAGCACTTCCATTATGGTAAATGCAATTATTACATTTCAGTGCATATATCCTATCCATTAAAGTGAAATAAAGGCTGCTCTTTCTTATATTGTAGCAATGAGATTTGTCTATTTTATAATGCATTAATATCTTTCCATCATATATGGATATGGAAAAGTTGTTCAGTAGTAAATTATCATAATAGCTTAAGTATTGCCAAACAATGTTTATTGAAAAATACAGTAATGTAATGTGCTGTTTATCTAACTATCCCCTCCCCCCATCCTCTCTCTCTCTCTCTTTCACTTTTATTTTGAGGGTTTATAATTTACTAACATTTTGCTATTTGCATGCCATGCTCCTGAAAAATAAATGATCAATAGCATAGAGACAAACCATTGGGTTCAGCCTTCGGTACCTCCACAGATGGAAGCACAGACACCCAGCACTTTGGGTTCACAACCTGTTAGTGTCACCTCCACAGCCACTGGCCTACCTGGTCCACTTGTGTTAAGTAGCTTTGCCTTGGCTGCTTGTGCAGTCATACCTTCTGAAAGCAGTACAAGTGGAGTTGGCAATTTTGTCACCTGGCAGGAGATGAAAAGGTTGGTGGAAGATATCATGGAGAGGAGCCTCAGTACTCATATCAGTAGGATTGAAAAGGTCCTGCATTGGATTGCAAAGATGATGCCACATCCAGTGGCATAGCTAGAGTCTGTGCCATCTGGGGCTGTTTTTGAGTTTGCCTCCCCCTCACAAAATCATGGTCAAATGCCCCCTCCCATGCATAGCCCTCTCCCTTTGCAGCCTTCCAGAAACCCATTATTTGGCTATTTCTCACCATTTACCATAAACACTGTAATGTGCATATTGCTTTATGCTTTACTTCTACAATGATTATTTGGAATTCATTTAAAACTTTTATTATAAAATTTATAGCGCAAACACAGAAAGACATCTGCTAAACAAAGCAGTACATCCTCACAATGAAAATAAACTTAGCATTAAAACTTGCCTGCCCTTGAAACTTACATTCATTGAGACCCACATTCAAAGAAAATGCATCTGGCTAGTGGTGGATAAAGTTTATCTTTGGGCTTTTGTCAAATCATAGGCCACTCGGACCATGCAAATATGCATGTGTTCTTCGATTCACTTTCCTGATTGTATTAAATTATATTCCTTGTATAATACAGGAGACTTGTTAGAGCATGTTTTAAAATGATTGTTTTGAACATTTTTCCAACAAGCAATGAAACAAAATGTATGAACCAATAATGATTAACTGCCCGGTTAAGAGCATTTGTATCCTAAAGGTCTTCTCATATTTCTGCCATTACAATCCATTGATATCAGTAAATATGCACAATCTCTGCAGAGGTAAAAGTCATCTAAATAGTTCCATATTAAGAGAACAATCCACCAATATCAGTAAATATGCACAATCTCTGCAGAGGTAAAAGTCATCTAAATAATTCCACAATAAAGAGATCTTTAACTAATGAAGAGGTTGCTGCTAGCAAACAACTTTATATTTCATTGTTTCATCTACAAACAAAGTGCCCGTTGCCCTTGAAGAATAAATTGCCTACATTTCACTAAAATATGATAAGCTAGTAATATTGCAATAGGTAATGGATGGCAAAGGGATAACAGGTTCACAGTTACTAGGTATCGCCTTCAAAGGAGGACATTCTCAGAACTGCAGTATGCACCCGCTTTAAAGTACAATACAGTGCAGTATCAGCAATCCACTTACATACTGTGTTAGTAGAGCCAACAGCCTTCTGCATCAAAAGCAATTATACTACCTGTTTTGCTACTAGCAACGCAACAGCTTTGGCATAGGCAGCACTAAACTACTCTTCCCCTGAAGCTCTCAGCTCCTTGTAAAATCCATTTGACACTCATCTCTCTTCACTTTGCCACACAAGAAATGGAAAAAGCCAAAATTTATTGAATGGAGGGCAAAGGCCCAAAACCAGGAAACATTTTAAAAGTTGCTTATATAATCTTAGAAAGTTGCTAGAATAAATATGTTTTGCATTACCATGTGTTTCATGAAGGATAGGAAGACTGAAACTTAAATGGCTATCACTATTTAGTGAATTCCAGAAAACCACAGATTTTAAGAGGAACAGACCAAAAGAATGATCTAAACATTCTGTGAAAATCTGGACAGTTGAGAGCTATAGGTTCATCTCCTTGAATCATAAACAAGTGGAGGTATGGGTAAAGAATTCAGGATCTTGCTCATTGTATCTAACAGGGTTTTGGCCTGAGTAACACTAACCATCAGGTATACCTAACTGGGGCATTTTACAGACACACACACACACACACACACACACACACACACACACACACACACACACACACACACACACACACACACACACACACACACACACAATTTGAGAAGCAAAAATTTCAAATCACACACAATCAGAGCATAAAATTTAAATCACACACACAATCGGAAAAGAAGAAATTTCAGATCTCACACACACAATCGGAGAAGAAGAAATATCAAATCACGCATACAATGGTGGAGAAAAAGCAATTTCAAATCACACACCCAATCGGATAAGAAGAAATTTAAAATTACACACACAATCAGAGAACCGGGAAAGCATTCCATTGACTAAATACTAATGAATTGCAAGTTGCAAGAACGCTGAGTCCACAGATCCCGAAGATGATGAAACTACACCAATAGGAACCACCAACAAATGCGAACCAGCAAATAAGTTGGCTAAAAAAATCTCCATTTAATACTTAATGTTGAGCGCTTTCACCCACATGAATGTGGGCTTCATCAGAACATCACAATACAAATCTTTCACAGTTTAAATACCACTTTTGGTGCCAAAACTCCATAATAAATATTTTACAGTGATTTAAAGTGATATGTGTGCCAATGTTACATTCAATAAAACTTTCAAAAAATACTTTCAAAAAAATATCCTGTTAAATTCCTAATACATAAATACGTAAAATATTATAAATTATGTTCATCATACATTTTAAAAAATATATATATATGCTTCAATTGTACCCTAAAACAACTTTCTACATAATTACTAACTATTCACTGTGTTGAACACAGATCCTTATGCAAATCATTAACTCCACAGCTACTTAATTCTTAAATTAAATAAGAAATACATCACAACAATGGACTGCAAAAAAACTTGCTGAAATAACTTTAAAATAAAAAAAACTGTGTAAAAAACTGTACATGAACCAATATTGTTACACAACTGTACTACTTTTACCACTGGCAATATTGTGTCAGTGTGTAATAATTTCAAACACTAATGATGCATTAACTATTTCTTTGCTAACAAAGGTTTGATAGATATGTGATCATTAAGCCCTGGTGGGGTAGAGGCATCAGTATAAAATTGCCGTCAAATTTCTTTGTAACCCAAGGTGGCCTTGTGATTACCACCACTAGGGTCTATTGTAATATTTTCCAAGATGCCAAATCTAAAACTGTGCATATCCCTACATTTCTCTATGCGTCTGCAAAGGGCATTGTTTACATCCTTTCTCCTGATACTATATAGGTGGTCATAAATACGTTTTTTGAAACTTCTTTCAGTTTTCCCTATATAGTATCCTGAACACATCATACATTTTGCCAAATATATAACAAATTTAGAATTACAGTTGCCTTGTTTAAACCTAATCCTGGTTTTATTAATATTATTTAAAATAATCCCTTCATCTTCATTTATCTCGTGGCATTGATTACAGCATCCACATTTCTTCGTGTGCTTCATACAACAATCTGTGTTACTTTTTATTGTCCTTCGTTCCAAGTACATCTTAATATTGCAACCCATTTTATACACAAATGAATGCTTGAGACCTATAATTTTCACAATATCTTGATCAACCATCATGACATTCCAATTACTAGTCAAGATGTCCATCACTTTATTAGTATATGGCCCATATTCCAAAACACATGCTCTATTAAAGGCAGTATTAGTGGAACTCAACAATTCTACTCCTTTAAATGTATCTTCATTCCTGTTAGCTCCTAACAGTGGGGTAAATTTGTGTCCCCATTCCTTGATGACATAGTTCCTCACATCTTTCATCATATTCATACAATATCCCCATTCTTTGAACAATTCAGTAATAAAATCCATTTCTTCTATCATTTCTACGTATTCTGATGTCATTCTTATTGCTCTAATACATTGTCCTTTGTATATATTGTACAACAACTTTCTTGGGTGATTGCTAGTGTATTCCAAATAACCATTGGAAAATGTGCTTTTTCTGTAAATGCGAGACTTAAAACCTTTGTCTCCATTGGATATGTACGTGTCCAAATACGCAATACCTTCACTACTACTGCATGAAGTAAATCTAAGGTACTCACTACTGTGGTTCAAATATTCCAAAAAACTATTCAAAGCTGCTTGACATCCGTCCCATAGAATGTATATGTCATCCAAGAACCGAGAATAATGTCTAACATATTTGAAGTAACTGCTTTTGAAAACAACTGGCTCTTCCCAGTCTAGCATGAGCAGATTGGCATATATGGGGGCACATGCTGCCCCCATAGCTACTCCTCTAGTTTGTCTAAAGTGTTCACCCTCATAAAATATGTAATTATGATCTAATACTATGGACATGAGTTCCATAATCAGGTACACCTTGTCCCATTCTAAGTTAGTATATTTTCTAATGCTGTTACTAAATGCTTCCATGCATGAAAACAAATCTGCCACATCAATGGCGACATATAATAATCCTTCTTTCCATAAATCAGTGGGATAATACTTTAAAAAATCCCACAAATCCTTAACCATGTGAGGAATTTTCTCATGCATATGTTTTAACATAGTATCTACTGCTACTCCCAATGGAAATGTTTTTGAATTGCTACCTGAAATTATGGGACGGAAAGGTGGGCTGCTAACATTTTTATGCACCTTTGGGATCCTCACCAAAGTAACCAATTTAAGATGTTCTACTTTCAAAAACTTATAAGTATCTGCTGTAATTCTGTTGTCTATAAAAAATTCCACAACATACATATCTATACGTCTGTATGCGATGGTTATTTCATTTATAGACACAGTTTCATAATTGCCTGATGGGTGTAAAATCTCATGCATTTTTATGGTGTACTCTAAGCTGTCATATATTACCACACCTCCTCCCTTAACAGGTTTCATTACCCGAATACTGTTGTCTTCTCTCAGATCCTTAAGAGTTCTAGTCTCTTCCATAGTTAAGTTGTTTTTTTTTAATTCTTTACCTTTTATCTTGTTCTGGAGTTTGTAAATCTGCTTAGTTACCAGTTTATCATATACCAGAACATTAGGATGCATCGGAGGGACGTAACAGCTTTTCGTTTTAAGGGAACCTATACCACCTGCTCTTTGTACTGCAACATCATCACTATCCTTATACAAAATACCTAAATTAATTTTTCTAATAAATAATTTGATCTCACTTAAACAGTCAACCAACCGAAAGCAAGTGGTAGGAATGTACTTCATACCTTTAGATAATAAATCAAAGTGTGCTTTTTCTAATGTGAGGTCAGTGTAATTGTATATTTTAAAGTTGTTATATCTGTATGCACTGCCATCTTTGGTAATGTCCTGACCATTTCCTGACTGACAGTTGTCATAAGTCATATCTAAAGTCTTAACTAAAGTCTCCTCTACCAGTAACTCGATTCTCCCTTCCCCCCTGTGGTGTTCATTTGTCTGCCGTATGGTTGGTATGGGTAGGTTTTCCTCCACTTCCCTTCCTTCTTCCAGTCTATGTGTTGTTCCTGTTTCCAACCTCTTTGAAAATTTAATCTGTTATGTTAATAATGAGTATCTGCTACCTCGTATAAGGAATTTCTGTCTCTGTTGTTACTCCTAACATTTAACATTGTAGGGTATATATTTGTTGTCCCTTTCTCCTTTATTAACATCCCACTGATATACAGAACCACTACTGTACTGTTCCGTGTCTCTCTTTATCTTTTTACATTTCTTGTTATAAACATTTAGTGTTTTCCTATCAGCTAGATCAAATTGCTTGCCATAAAATTTCTCCCACTGGGAGAACAATAAATCATTAACGATCATCTCATTTAGCAGTTCCACTTCATTCAAATACATGCATAACATTTCATCACTACATTTGATCAGTAACTGCATATACTGTAAACCACATTGATCGAAAAATTTATTGAATTCACACTTAATTTTATCAGTGATGGCCACTCCCATAGGGTACTTGAAAAAGCGCAGTCCCATGGGAACAATTTTAGAATTTATACACTTGTTCAAGTATGCATTGTCTAATTTTAAGCCATTTATCAAATTTAACTTTTTCCCCAATACATAAATATAATCCCTTAATGTTCCTTCAGGTGCAACATATTTAGGTTGTTCATTAATGTAATCATAACTCACTTGGTCAAACTCACAATTGTCAAGAAATTTCCTTAAATACACATCTTTACATCCCCTGTAACCTTCCCCATTAACTGTTGCACAATAATTAGCACTAGGTTTAGGTTCATAGGTTCATAGGTTCGTACTAGGCTATCTGCCCTAGGGCATTTATAAGCCTAGCCAGAGTATGTGTGGCTTTCACCACCCCTTAGGATGAGGATACTACGCACTTTTAGGGTTTAGTTTACTGTGCCTCTGTCTAGTAGTGACACAGAGATGACCCCCGGGGTAAACCTACGATCTCCCATCCACTCGTCAAGATTTCTCTTGAACAGAGTCAGTGAGGGGCTCTGCCTAACATGTACTGGGATCCTGTTCCAGAGTGTAGGGAGCCTCTGGGTTATGAATCTGTCCCTCCAGCATGTCCTATTTATTTCTGTGTTGAGGTTTAAGTCTCTTGCTCTCGTGGCTCTGGTGGATTTGGATTTACTAAGGTGGAGCATGTCCATTAATTCCGGATTGGACATGGCCTTGTACGTCAGGCACAGATCACCTCTGAGTAGGCGGTATGCGACTGAATAGAGCTGGAGTTTTTTTCAGTCGGGCAGCATATGACATATGTTTAAGACCCTTTATCCTCTTGGTGAGGAACTTTTGGGGTCTTTCCAACTGCTGCAGGTGACGGGTAAGATACATCCCAAATGGGGCATTGTACTCAATCATTGGCCTGATAAGAGAAGAGTACAGAGGCACAATGACCTCACTTGATCTAGATGTGAAACCCTTCATGATAAGGTGGGCAATATAGAAGGTTTTTCTAACCACTTTGGCAATGTGAGTGTCAAATGAGAGGTTACTGTCAACCTGGGTCCCAAGGTCCCTGATTACCTCTTCTGTACTTAATGGATTACCACCTATGTGGTAATTTGTGGGTACCTTGTTTTTCCCAAAGGGTATGACTATACATTTTTTGGCATTCAGCTTAAGGCCATGGCTCTGGCACCAATTATCCGTTTCAATGAGGCTTAACAGTACCTTTGTCCATAGTTTCTTTAGTGTTCGCATTAAAATAGGTTTTAAGTGTCTGTGTTCTCTTGGGCTTGGTGCCCGTACATCTAGCCTCTTCATCCAGTTCCCCGAATGAAAAATCAAACGTGAAATCCGAGATACCCAATTTGCTACTGTTGCGAGGCTTCGACTGAGCTTGGGTAGCAGGTAAATCAATAACCACTCCACCTCTGCCACCAGTGCCTTGTCCATTAGGAATCCCCGGTGAAGAGATAATCCTTAATGGGTCCTCGCTGGGCTTGGGTGCACCCTGACTGTTGCCTGCATCAAATGATAATGCATGTCTGAAGTTCGCTTTACTATTAGACAATGGCAACCCATTTTGGTTAACATTAGAATTGTTAAAGATGTCATCCTTCTTCTTGCCTGCTGCATTGACTCCCGCCTGTGTAAATAGTTCAATTAGTTTGCTCACATCACCCCTGAGTGTAGAAACGTCTGCCTGAAGTTTCAATACATCTTCTCTCCCGATGGGTGAGGATACAGGTGAAACATCACTGTTGGAATCCACAGCATTCGACTGCAGAACCTGGAAAGCATTCCGTTGACTAAATACTAATGAATTGCAAGTTGCAAGAATGCTGAGTCCACAGATCCCGAAGATGATGAAACTACACCAATAGGAACCACCAACAAATGCGAACCTGCAAATAAGTTGGATAAAAATTCTCCATTTAATACTTATTGTGGAGCGCTTTCACCCACATGAATGTGGGCTTCATCAGAACATCACAATACAAATCCGACACAGTTTAAATAACACTTTTGGTGCCAAAACTCAATAATAAATATTTTAAAGTGATTTAAAGTGATATGCGCACCAATGTTACATTCAACAAAAACTTTCAAAAAGTACTTTCAAAAAAATGTTCTGTTAAATTCCTAATACATAAATACCTAAAATATTATAAAATATGTTCGTCATACATTTAAAAAAAAACAAAACAATATATATATATATATATATATATGGTTATATTGTACCCTAAAACAACTTTCTACATAATTACTAACTCTTCACTGTGTTGAACCCAGATCCTTATGCAAATCATTAACTCCACAGTTACTTAATTCTTAAATTAAATAAGAAATACATCACAACAATAGACTGCAAAAAAACTTACTGAAATAACTTTAAAATAAAAAAAGTGTAAAAAAACTGCACATGAACCAATATTGTTACACAACTGTACTACTTTTACCATTGGCAATATTGTGTCAGTGTGTAATAATTTCAAACACTAATGATGCATTAACTACTTCCTTGCTTACAAAGGTTTGATAGATATGTGATCATTAAGCCCCGGTGGGGTAGAGGCATCATTGTATAATTGCCACCAAATTTCTTTGTAACCCAAGGTGGCTTTGTGATTACCACCTCTAGGGTCTATTGCAATATTTTGCAAGATGCCAAATCTAAAACTGTGCATATCCCCACATTTCTCTATGTGTCTGTAAAAGGCGTTGTTTACATCCTTTCTCCTGATACTATATAGGTGGTCATAAATACGTTTTTGAAATTTCTTTCAGTTTTCCCTATGTAGTATCCTGAACACATCATACATTTTGCCAAATATATAACAAATTTAGAAGTACAGTTGCCTTGTTTAAACCTAATTTTGGTTTTATTAATATTATTTAAAATAATCCCTTCAACTTAATTTATCGCTTGGCATTGATTACAGCATCCACATTTCTTTGTGTGCTTCATACAACAATCAGTGTTACTTTTTATTGTCCCTCGTTCCAAATACATCTTAATATTGCAATGATTTTGTACACAAATGAAGGCTTGGGACCTATTATTTTCACAATATCTTGATCAACCATCATGACATTCCAATTGCTAGTCAAGATGTCCATCACTTTATTAGCATATGGTCCATATTCCAAAATACATGCTCTATTAAAGGCAGTATTAGTGGGACTCAACAATTCTGCTCCTTTAAATGTATTTTCATTCCTGTTAGCTCCTAACAGTGGGGTAAATTTGTGTCCCCATTCCTTGATGACATAGTTCCTCACGTCTTTCATCATATTCATACACTATCCCCTTTCTTTGAACAATTCAGTAATAAAATCCATTTCTTCTGTCATCTCTACATATTCTGATGTCATTCTTATTGCTCTAATACATTGTCCTTTGTATATATTGTACAACAACTTTCTTGTGTGATTGCTAGTGTATTCCAAATAACCATTGGAAAATGTGCTTTTTATGTAAATGCGAGACTTAAAACCTTTGTCTCCATTGGATATATGTGTGCCCAAATACGCATTATCTTCACTACTAATGGCTGAAGTAAATCTAAGGCACTCACTACTGTGGTTCAAATATTCCAAAAAACTATTCAAGGCTGCTTGACATCCGTCCCATAGAATGTATATGTCATCCAAGAACCGAGAATAATGTCTAACATATTTGAAGTAACTGCTTTTGAAAACAACTGACTCTAACCAGTCTAGCATGACCAGATTGGCGTATATGGGGGCACATGCTGCCCCCATAGCTACTCCTCTAGTTTGTCTAATGTGTTCGCCCTCACAAAATAAGTAATTATGATCTAATACTATGGACATGAGTTCCATAATCAGGCACACCCTGTCCCATTCTAAGTTAGTATATTTTCTAATGCTGTTACTAAATGCTTCCATGCCTTTCTCTTTGGGGATGCATGAAAACAAATCCATCACATCAATGGTGACATATAATAATCCTTCTTTCAATAAACCAGTGGGATAATTCTTTAAAAAAATCCCACAAATCCTTAACCATGTGAGGAATTTTCTCATGCATATGTTTTAACATAGAATCCACTGATACTCCCAATGGAAATGTTGTTGAATTGCTAGCTGAAATTACGAGACGGAAAGGTGGGCTGCTAACACTTTTATGCACCTTTGGGATCCCCAGCAAAGTAGCCAATTTAGGATGTTCTACTTTCTACATTTCTTTCTATATTTAGTAACAACATTAGAAAATATACTAACTTAGAATGGAACAGG